>NW_018407741.1:31823-33853 GCF_002113885.1 Mizuhopecten yessoensis | reverse complement strand
CAAAGATAAGATACACAGATTATAATAAAATGTGTACAAGTAAATGCTGTTTAAAATGTATAGACCAGAACAGTTTCACTTTACCAAATATTTTAATTACTTAAAAAGTCAGTCATCATTTACAATATAATGAAGTGTACAACTCATTATAAATTGAAATCACAATCCATTACCCAAGTTTATGTTTTGATGAATCCTATGCTTACACAATATACGATTACAAAAGTGTAAGCACGGTTGTGTATTCGCACATAACTCATAAAGAACACCATCCGTACATTGCGCACAAATATACATCAAACAAAGCCGGAAAACACGTGTGTAATTAAATATATTGCAGGTATTTAATTTTTGATCAGTATATTTTCATTATATTAAATTAGACAATGCATATTACAAAGTATTAAAATGACCAGTTTTACCTGGCTCTATATATTCAATAGAATAAGTGTCCAGATCAAGAAATGTAAAAATAAATAAATATATGATTAAATGCATAAACAATAAATCACTTGGATATTATTCTAGAAAAAAATGTCGATTCTCAAAAAGATGAGTAAATAGTTAGTTATTGATTTAACTCGTACAATGTAAATTTCAGCAAGAACTATTATGCTTACCATCATGTTTTTAAAATCATAATGGTACATACCGAATACTTCTATGTCTCCAGTATCGTGTCCCAATGGTTTACACGTCCATTCAACGTCATGTGTTTGTGCAGAATCAGTAGCTTTGGTGCCAAATACATTCAAAGACTACTGACCAATAAAACCAAGAGGATACACTAGCATACACACTTTTATACCTGCTTGCACCACCACATGTAGCGGACATCACGTGACATGGACACTACAGGTAACATACAACACATGACGTGAACAATATATATTACGAACATTACGTGACATAGTAAGACAGGTAACGTACATTATACATAGGAACTTATAGGAACGCATAACGCTATAGTATACAGTTGCTGAAATAAAAAAGTTAAAATGTAAATTCCTTGTTATGTGTTTAAACAACTAGAGCAGAACTCGAGTCAAATATTTATGAAATTCACATTCACATTCAATGTGATTTATTTTAAGCTATTAAAACAAGAAACAAATATCTATACCATTGCACTCTCCGGTGTTTCATTCACACTTGTCTTGACAGCTGACAGAACAGGTCTGAGTGCAGTTGGGGCCATACACACCAGGCACACATTCTGCAAACAGTCATTTACCTTCAATGCATCAGCAATTGAGTTTGATAAGCAAGTCCTCACTATGACATTTCTTGGCGAACAGTTTTAAAACGGGGTCATTTTAAGACACGGTAAGACATCGTTTTGGACACTTATTGTTCAACAATACAACATTAAAATGAGGTATACGTGAACATTTTATTTTTGGTTTTGAAAATGATCATGTACATGTAAAACGAGATACACGAAGTGAGGTATCAGAGGAAAGCTTTTGTACCTATAAGCCTTTGTACCTTGCTACGTAAGGAACAAAAACGCACGCCCACCCACAAACATGCTGGTTTACCAAACATTATAATACTTTTACAAACAATGAATTAAGAAAGTAAGGATCATTACTTATTATAGAGATAACTATTATATTACAACAATTGTTGTACAAGGAAAACTAATTTAGTTTGAAATCGCCGAATGAATTCGATAACATCAATTGTATAGGCGTGACCATTCATTTACAAATTCACAGACTTCTCATATCAATATCAATGTGCGGTAAATCGTTAGTGATTTTAATTCGGGATAGCAACGAAATGTTGCGATGTGAGAAAAAACCGCCATAGAATCCAACCTCACATTCTGAAAATATCGGTTAATATGTCATCCAAATTATCAATAAAAATTACAAGTTAACTATAACACAGCTCTCAGAAAATATTACAAAATAATATATACATATATAATGTAAGAAGAAAAATTCTCAACAACGAATCTTAAGTACTTTCATCTCTTCTATGAGATTCTTCTGAATTATCAAATTAGTACTAAAAGGGTGCCT
>NW_018407741.1:1352-26631 GCF_002113885.1 Mizuhopecten yessoensis | reverse complement strand
TTTTTTATCTTCATGTGTAAATGAACCTAACATTAAATGCCTTATCATAATATTTAACGTTGTTATAAAGCAGCTAGATGACTAGTTACAACCATTATAACACTTTTCAATTACAACGTTTATAACATGTCTAGGTAATTATCAACACCAAATAATGTTATGAAATATGGCAAGTTCATTTACAAAATGTATCAATCTGAGTTACTTTGCCTTTGTTTTCATGTTCACAAGCTGTTAAAACCAGATAATTTTATTATTATTATTATTATGGTTTTGCATTTCCATATCAATCTTATTTTGTTGCCGGTGTGCTTCTACACAGCCAGTAAAGGAGAACTCTAGCTGCGAATGACTTTGGTATATAACGCCAATGTACCTATACCGGGACAATACCAAAAACGGAACACTTTTGGGAAAGCAGCTCAAGAAATGGGCATGCAATAGTCGAGGAAGTATTGTTATGTTTGTAATTTTATTAAGACACGCTTATGTCAGTTTTACTTTATATCGGAGTCAACGGTTCATTGTGGTCACAAGGACAGTTTAAGGTAAGAAATAGATACGTAAACAAGACTTGCCATGTAACGTAATGTATTTGGGTATCATATTTAGAAGACTAGATAACACTAGTTTGGAGAAAAAAACAAGCAGATCCCTGATTCATCTTCAAAATTACAACGTCTCTTTTAAGGTAGAGTTACTCCTGTTCCAGAGCCCAAGTAACTATAACTCTACTTCGTAATATATTCATAGAACCACGTGTTAGAAATATTGACTGGTAATTAAAAAAAAGTAAATAGTATCTAATTATGAAAAAATTAATTAACGTTTTGAAATGGATACTATGGTATAAGACATATCGATTACATACTGATTACACTTGTTCCTTTCGTTTCAAAACCAAATTAGGTTACTGTAGGCACTTGATTATTAACTAACAAAGTAACAACCCAGCATTATTTCTCTGCACTTATTGAGTCGAAAGACGCGAACGGAAATCTAAAACTATCGCATTTGGCTTTGACGAGGAATAAACCGGAATAAGGTCATTCCTTTATGAATTATATAAGTAACAGTTTTATGTGTGTAGTTGAACAAACGTACTTATTTTAATACATAACACAACACTAATTCACTAATAAGGTTTGATATGGTTACGCAATGACTATACAGTTCCTTTACTTTCTATTTATGTAAGTGTTTATAGAGAGTAACTATTTGTTTACATCACCTCTGTAATATATCTGGATGTATTCGATGACGACCTGATCACCAAGGCTAATCTGCCACCAAGCTTCATAAAGTGCAGGAGTCGCTTGTGTATGTGAGCAACAACCACTATTGTGCCTCTGGATAGTACAGCCATCCACTACCTTGGTACTTGTGTGCACGTCATCATACTCTGAACTTTGACTTGTCGTGACTTTCGGATCAAGACTGGTGTTTACTGAAATGGAAAAGAAAACACATTTTGGCACGGCAATCGACATTATACACAAAGGTATTGAAAACAAAGTAAATGTTAAGATAGACTACAGAATATAAAATTGTGTTTGTGTCCATCTACTGGAAAAGTGCTTTTTAATTCCTTAATGCCAAATTGTAAAATTAAGGTTGCAGAACTATTCCTATCAAGGTTAAACATATATATTGAGCTAACAACACTTGTATACTACCAACGCATGCCAAAGTCGTTAAAGATACATTTGTTTGACATAATATCGTATTATAAACTACGAGACGCAGATTTAAAAAATACGTTTGTTTAATATCGACCTTACAATATATCGTTTTAGGTAAAATCTTGATAATATCTCATTAAGGCAATACTGGAATGTTGTTGTATTGAAAGTTGACGCAATTTAAGAAGAATGTATCCTGATCGGGGCTTTTCATGTTGAAATACTAACGCAAAAGACAAATACATGTGCAATCCATCCTGACGCTTAAGAAACCTTCACTGCCGACATGAACTATACAAATCGATTGGGATACATAAAAAAGATTCAGTATGCACTAAAGAAACATGTTGAATATGTTTGATGCGAGATTTCTCACGACGTTTATTTTGTAACAAGGGTACGTAACAACAAGGACAACAGTTTAAAATATTAATATTTGCGCGGCAATGTAACTATGTAAACCGAATATAAACCGAAATTAGTAATACTACCAACGTGACTAAAACGTGGACAAAACGGCGGAGATCACGTTTAACTTTCATTCGGAATTTTTGTTTTGGGCGAAAAAAACTACTATCATCTCAATGTTGTTGGTGGAAATACAATTACATGCCTAAATATCTGTCTAACCGTACCACAGGTTAAGATTAAGAGTGCGTAGTAATCGATGTAGTGATCGTTACCATGGAATCATTTTTTCAAACTTGATAGTCAATCATCTGACCATGTTAATGTATTAAATAGTAGGACTCCAGACCTTGTAGAACCTTAGAAGAAGTTTTTTGAAGTCATTATCTTGAAATAGCACATAGGAAGTTTGTGACCTTGATTGTGACCTTGATAGTTCATCAATGTCAACCATTTTTTCAAACCTGATACATCGACATCTCAGATTCTTTATTTTTAAATGTCAAGACTCTAGACCATGTGAAACTTAAAAAGGAGATTGGTCAAGGTTGGTACCCAATATAGTGCATTTTAACTTTGACTTTTTAATTTGAAATGTTTTGTATTGACATGTAGTGTAGTTAGATATGGAAATTATCTACAAATAATTTACTTCACAAATTCTGTACAATCAACAGTTTTTGAGTTATAGCGATTTTAAAGATTTTACTCTATGACGTCATGGAGGCTATTTTGTTTTTTCGATGAAGTTGAAAATGTTACCAAAGGTTAGAGGACATCTGGGGAAATCTTTTCCATAACAACTAAACGACATATTTGTCATTGATATTGGAGTAAAACTAGTTTTAAAATATTGCGAAATTTTTAAAAGATCAAAGGAAATAATTCAAAATGGAGTACAACCTTAACGGTAAAGGTTACAGAAAAACTTCAAACATCAACTTCATCGGAATGACATCCTCCATCGATCTGTAGAAAACAATGAAAAATGAATGTTTTTTAAAAAATGGTGACCTTTGACCCAACAGCGAGCTTTTTTATTTGAAATATTTTGTGTTAACATGTAACCAAAAAAAGTTAAATATGGAAATTATCTACAAATAATATCATTGCACAAGTTCTGTACAACCAACGGTTCTGGAGTTATAGCGGTTTTAAAGATTTTAACCTATGACGTCATGGCGGCTATATTGGATTTTTGACCTACTTGGAAATGTTCATGAAACATCTTCTGACCTTGGCCACCAACATATTTAAAAGACTATAAACTTATATTTTACCAATCAAAAGATACAGACTCCACAAAACAGCAGAAGAATAATAAGAATAAGAATAATAAGAAACATAACAAAAACAATAGGTCTTTACACCAGTTCGTGAAAAGCCCTAATAATGTCGATGTGTTGAATTCTTTTAACACAATATATTATATTAAGTGAATAAGAACTTATGAAAGTTGTTTCTCCCACAAGTACTGTAGGTTTCCTCACTTCCGACTCTTTGAATAAACTTGCTAGGAGTTGGTTAACATTTTTCCTGACCCACTAGTACGTAACACCCTTGACCTTATTACACTGGGCAGTATTTCAATTATTACATCAAGTTACAATACTGTGCGATGTCATTTGCAATTGTGATACCATATTTTACATTTCTATGTGTTTATCGTAAGTAGTAAAGTTTCAAATGGGAAAACAGTCGGTATAGCTAGTGTCTGTACACCATTTGAACTAACTCGAGCTTAATAAATATGATAGCCAATTATCAGTCGTTTGGGAACCTGTATTTTATTGTTAGTGAATCCACGAACTATTAATTTGTCAACTTCAGTCACAGGAAAGTAGAGTATACCAGTAAATCTTTGGTGAATTTACATACTTTCACATATTAAAATGGAGTGACTTTATTCTTTGTGAAAGACAGAGAGAAGGGAAAGGGTAAACATAAATATAAAATTATTTCGGGTACCCACAACTCTTTAAATTTTAATTTCCAGAATTAACAAAAAACAAAACGAATACAAATTACAAATGATATATCAAATAAACGATGATGTTCATTTTTCAATGAGTAAATATAATACACATTGATTCAGGTGTTTACGGAACACCAACTTTTTTTTAGTTTAGCTTATTTCTATAAATACATGTTTACTTAATTTTAATGTGTATCAAAAGGGAGTATAAAAAAGTCCTCGATGCGATAAATTCGGCCTCACCCCCTATGAATTGTACTGACCCTCTCTGGTTCCATAGTAGGTCAGTAACAAACCATATAACTAATAATGTGTACCTTTTAGTGAACCACTGTGATAGTCAAAAGTTTATTCAGTGACCGCGTACACACGTGCTCGATCGACAGCGAATACATATATAAAGGACAACTTGCACACTCAAAGGGGTTAATATAGAGATACATATGTCAAGTCCGTAAAGACGTGATTTTAAACATAATTCTACTTCCAGACAATTTTGTTCTCTTTCCCCTTATCAGCCGTCTTCCTTCGACACTCGTGTATTTTTGCGAAACAGAATGAGCGTTGTTTACACTTTCACATATTCTCCATTACTGCACCGGAGCGTTACACTGACCATGCATTTACAGACATTGTTGAAGGCTACGTAGGATAAATCACACAAAATAGCTTTGGATATCCTGTCAGGTTACATTAAAGATATTTCATTCTAGTTGTAGCATAACATTAAAATCTTTCTTATTTGACTTAGCCGGTTGGTAAAATATGCAATAATGTGACGAAATGATCACGAAGTAACGCCTGCATATCTTAATGAGGGCGATGGTGTCAGTGCTGTGACTGTTACATGAATTTCAATAGGAGTTCTCACCTGATGCCTTAGCCAACGTCAACGTTCTCAGTACTGACCAGATGACCAGCGGGAATATGTAGCGGTAAAGCCTCATGTCTGGTCGGCTATAAGTCAAACACCTAATCTGTAAAACAGCTTACTAACCAGGAAGTTCAAACAGGTCTAGGATACAAAACACAGGTATTCATTGAGGATTACACCTGACTGATTTAGAATCGGTAAAGTTGTTAATATACATCGGTAAACCTAAGCTCTTCTGTATACACATTAATGCAAAGAAGTAATAATGACAGTGCAGACGACAACTGAGTTTGTCAAATTTTAGTTATTCATTTTGCACATAAAAGAACGGGGCGATCTATTTATTTCATATACTTTGGATAAAATAGCACAATAATATAGAAGTTGAACCAAGATTCGTTTAACATTTTAAATAACTACAAAAGTAAGGCTTAAAATGTATCGATCCATTTGATATATATACATATCTTAATCCTCAGTGAATACCTGTGTAATTGTATCCCTAGACCTGAATAAACTTTCTAGTTGGTACATGTATACATATATATATATATATATAATGAAAAACAAATAACAGAAAAAGTCTCTTAGCATTTAACCTTGAATGAGGTTCTTCGGAAGACTGTGTATTTTGAAGAGTGCACATGAAATTAGGACGTCATCAATACTATCACGTCACAAACAATACAAAGTATGGGATATCCCTTGTTTCCCTTTCACGACAATGGTCTTATAAAAATACGTTTATTGTGAACTATTCAGACCGGGTTCTTTGGTTTCCCTTTTTATAACATTGCAAGAATACATTTAGTATATAGGGATAACCGTGAATTTATCGTTAGCACAATTATGAATATGTTCGTTAACATGTAATACATTTAAATCATCATGTAAAGTTTGCTGTCAGTGTAGTGCCATTCTCTGTTTGTATCGGCGTCATAAATGTCGCGCCGTGTGTAGGGAACCATGAAATAATCCTCGATAACCATGGACAAAAAACAGAAATCATTAACCAACCATCGAGTTTATTTATAGGTTAATCAGCCATCAAATCTAGGTAGTAGTCTATTGTTTTCCTTATCACTTGGTTACATACCTTTGACTCATTGTACTCCGAACTCCGATTAAGACTATAGTTTGTGGCAAGGTTCAAAGTAAAACGATACCATAAAGTAGGATATTATATGTAACGATACACATCATGAGGGAATAACAACATTTTAAGAGGGAGAATGATGCCGTATTTGAATTAAGATAGGTTTATGTGCATCAATGATTTTCTGTTTACATATACTCGGGACTGTGATTGGGATATATTTCTGCTGAAGCATATGATATATTTTTGGTTATGCTTGTAAGGTGACATAAAAAAACATCAACCAGAAAATGAGGTGTCCATATTCTTGCGTTTTTAGTGGTATACTTTTAAAACAATACTCACAATACAGTACTGTACATTATATAATAAGATACACGATATTAATGTAACCCTACCGGAAATGTTCAAATGCATCACAGTTGATATAAAACAGATCAATCTTTTAGTAACATGGATTTGGCCAGTAAGAATCCATTGGTATACATACGTGAATACAATTTGTCAATTTTCTTTCCAAGGTCAATATGAAAAAAGTCAATATGATTTCAGAAGCAGTGTAACCTAATAAATTACATGTAAAATACAGTAATAAAATACATTATATTATTTTTAAAAGATACAGCTCTATATTGATTTACTAGTTGATGCAGAGTGTGTTTGCCTCATTCACGTGCATACTAATGATACATGAACATTTTGTTTCTTCCATAATGTACATGTATATAACTCAACCTGATCTCCACCTGATAGTGAAATTGACCATGCGTTAGATGTACACGAACAAGGCAGCATCTTATGCTACTCAGTAAATATGCTATACATATGTAACCAGTTTTATTCTTACGGTTTTCCAACAGTCTCAACTACAAGCCAGGTATTTTCATATGGACTTTGAATAACGTCTCGCTCAACATGTTATATATCTGCATCTCCGATCACGTATGGTCTTGCTAGGCACTTAGTTATTGGTGATTTTTATTTATTGTTAATGAACGAGAGCTTTTTATGAGTGAGATACCTTCTTGCATTATTTTCTTGATTATAACTTTTACTATTTGTTTGTTGTTGTTGATAATTTGTTTGATAAAACTCTTTCTTTGGGCCCATGAAGATAAAGATATCTATTTGTTCAATGCATATTATGCTTTACCTTAACAGTGAGAGGATATATGATACATGTTTGGGTTCTACAGTAACAAAACTAACGTTTAGATCTTGTGACAACGTAAAAAATCACACAGGAATTGACAACACTTTAAAGGTTCATCACCTACATATTATTGTGTAAAGTTATGAGACGAAGTCATCACAGCAATAACTGTAGGTGTGTAATTTAGTTCCAGTAACACGGTTACGTTGTGTTGAAGGATGGAACTATCCAGTTAACAAGAACCAGTGCCCTAAGTTTTCTCGTCAACATCTGTTGTGTTGTATATATGAGGAATTTCCACCTCCCTGCGTCCAAGCTGTTCATAATTTGCCTCAGTGCGGGAGATCTGGGCAATGGTTTGTTCCTTGTTTTGAGTTGTTATTTCGTCGTAGGTATTATCTGGAAAATGCAACACAAACATAGATTGATTTTTATTCTGTTAAGATCATTGTAATGTTATTAACATGAGAAAGTAGGCCGTAAAGTTGATATATCCTAACACCGTTCGAAGTTAGTTTGAAAGCAGGAAAAAATGTAATCAAGGTATCGCGGTTTCCTTTTTTACAAACCATATCATTTTGGAAACTATTGCTTTTTTCCATTGTAATCGCTCTTGTTGCAAACAATCGTTTCAAACGATTGATAGTTCTTATGTGAATATACAAGTGTAGTAGAATCGGGAAAGAAATTGCTTCTGTGTAAAACAACTGAAACATATTTAGATTTGCGTTATATTTTGCTTTTATTTATCATACCGTCACATAGATGTTCACCTTGATCTTTATTTAGCTCGTTTGCAGTTCTGGACAATGATATATCTGTCATACGAGAAGCACCTGCGGTGTCACCTCGCTTCATCGTCAGACGTCTGGCCAGTACAATGATCACGATGACTAGAACCAGTATAACCACTCCTGATCCAGCGCCTATTCCAACGGCGGCCTGTAAGGCGTCCCCTTTCGTTATAATTACCACTACAGCATACAAAGTGATGATTTGTACTGTGTATGCCATGGATTTCCCCTTAGTTATCATTTTGTATGTGTTGTCCCCCCTTTTCATTTTTCGAGTTGGGGTGTCTCTTTGTTATTATATTCTTCACATAAGGTTGAAATTTAATCTTATAAATACACTAAATACTGAACAGATCACTTTTAGAAACTGTTTGATAGGATAAAGTCCCAAATAAATAAAAACTATTACCTTTTGTGTCACATGTGTCTCCAGTCCATCCTTCTGTACATCCTATCGCACAGTCCCCCATATCCTTGTCGCAACTCACACCTTGACAATTGCCACACAACTCTGAACATTGGCTGCCATAAAAACCGGCTACACATACTACAAGCGCAAGCATACTCAGACGTCATAAAAAATCCTGAATAAATAGTACTGTACATGGTAATTTGATTTGTGTATTTCAAAATAAAAAGAGGCGATACTAAAGTATTATACAAAACGGTATTTTAAATCAAAATTGAAGGAGCAAGGGAAAATATGAAAAAATAAATAAAATATTGAGATGGCGACCCCTAGACAGTTCAAGGAGAATAAGACCCTGTTCTTATATGCACTTGGGTATGATCAATTTTCAAAATAAATTATGATGGTCATATGAAAAAATGCTCATTATCTCTAATTACAATGCCAGCTTGAACTTGTCAACGTTTGTCAATTTCAAGATTGAAAATCCAGCAATATTAAATACGACCCCTACCACAAAATATTTTTCGTCGTTGTAATTTTTGATAAAGATAGTTGATGGTACAATTAAAACATAATATGTATACAGTGTCAGAAAGATTGGACCCAGAGCGCGGGGTAAATATGTAATCGAGACTTTGCAGGGGAGCTTGGGTCCCATTTACGCACCCCTTTACCCAAACTAGGATCTGTTCCTGTAAGGATTATGATTTTTGGAATTTTACTTTTTATTAGTCTTTTGGTACATTTGAACATAACGAAAAGTGTAAACTGGTATAGCATTAACGAAGTTGTTAATCCCATCAGATAATTCGATTTAATAGGCGTACGATTTTCTAGAAAATGACATATTTTTTCCACCTACATGTCATTTGGGATTTTGCATACAAATTCTCGTTAGTCGTATCTATAGTCATTTTATTTATCTATTGCTTTAGGACGAACACAAAGTATTAGCTCTTTTTATCGGAAATAATTTTAATGGTGGATATATTACAATATCAGTTGATATACTATTCAACTTAATCAACGAAGTAATTATTAATTATTCTTTTGATATTCTAAATAATCCAAAAAGATAAAGTAAAAAATAAATGATCAAACATTTTTTTCGTTGCATCAGCATGTTTGTATAAAGTACATGTTTAGCTCCGACTTTTGCCTGCACGTTCCTACCTCAAAATACTAACTCCTCAGTATGAAGTTTTCATTATTTGTCACAGTCATCTTAACTTATTATCATGTACCATTGTTATAATCAAGAAAACATGATAAAGCTGATAAAAAGTTATCCTCTATTGTTTTATTTATTTATTTATCTTTTTCTATTGATAGGTTCAAGTAGGTATGAGAACTGTTAAACGAGATATTGATACTTGATCACATTTAGTTAATATTGATAAACGTTTCCTTCAAGAATCTGGTGATTAAAAAGGACAAACTTTCGATACTATTCCAGCATCTTCCTGAAATTTGAATAAAGTATAAAAAAATGTTTCAAGCCATATCCAAGTTAGATTTACATTGATACAACTAAACGATCATACCTTCGCATTCTCCACTACTTCTGTGACATAAAGTGTCTTGACAGTTTTCAGGACAAGACTGGTTACACTCAGTGCCATAGAAGCCGGCTTCACATTCTAGAAAATTGAAACACGTTTAATTTCCTCCCAGAATCTGAATTAAATGTCATAATATCATTATCTTTTTGTTCGTAATATACAAATCTAGATGTTGTGGTACATGCATCAGAATAGTTACCATCGCGAATCAAATATTTGATTATCAAATAGATCAATTACAAACATATTTGCTTGGTCATCTGAAGTTAACATTTTCGTCAATCACAGCATACATGCAATTCTACGATACAATTATTGTACGTTTTGACTATCATGATTTTCTTAATAAAGATTGACACCTATCGCTGCATTATGTACACACAAATCTATATATTGCGGTTATGCTAGGAATAGCATTATCTTATTAGGAAACCAATCTGTGGTATTGACATTTATACAACATTAACGAAAAAGTTCTACATGTATGTCGTTATTTTAAGATAATAAGTCCAAATTTGTTTTATAAGTAAGCCGTTCGATTATTGGATGTGCCTTAATTCAGGTCGTGATACAAGCTAATCATATGCTGTATAAACGAATTAATTTACTGGTAACTACGAGATTGTTGGTCCAAAATCTTTTTTGCTAGAGGTAATAATAGGCTTGCACAGATATTTGATGCATCTTGTTATCTGTATGGTTATCATAATTTACCAGGTACATGTAAAAGTTTTTGATTAAATGATGTATGTATTATCTATACATTGACCGTTGTCTAGATTACAGACGTTGTTCCTGCAATTAATAGGACAAAGCTGGCTACACAAACTGTCATATATTCCAACAGCACAATCTGAAAACATCGGTTAATAAGTCACCCGATTTATCAACAAAAATGGCTAGTAAATAGAGAGTATTAAACAGTGTCTGCATACTCGTAAAAAATATCAAAATATATGACACACACGTAAAATAAAGTTGGTATTACTAAAGATACTGTAAGATATTCTATTTATTTCATTTTTTTACGAAAATCTATCTCAGAACGCGAAGCGACACATCAAGCTGACAATACTCCATCTATGTCATTTATATATGCCAAAAAATATAGTCCTCTCTGCAAAATAAAAAAAAAAGTAAAAACTCATTATTAAAATCCTTTAAGAAGTTATTTTAATCAGGTAGATACTTAGTTCAATTTTTTCATAAAGAGTGGCAAATGACTATAGTAATTTAATCATTAAAATAAAAGTCCCGTCATATCAACTCAGATCGCCACGCGTTGTTGATAAGCGCCGAATCTCATGGTTGGGAGTGGGGAAAAATCAGAGTGGTTTTGTCAATACTTATTCTGTTTATATAATATCAACACTACTTATGAAAGTTGTAACTAATCACTGTCAAAGATGACCATGATTTTCTTATTCTTTCTGCCGATCGGTTAGCCTAACTTGAAACTTGGAGACGCTGACACCGTGTTTCAATTCACATAAGTTTCCTTTGATCACATTGTTAAAATCACTGGCCTGCATAATCTGCTGGCTTCCATTTATAAAAATGAAAGCTACCTGTGGAATTAAACGCTGTGCTTCCCACAGAGAATAGTTTACCCGTGATAAATATGTAGGTAACAGTTATTAATCTAGACAGTGGAATGTCTCAGACGGATTTTCACGAGCCCTGCGTATCGTTAAGTTTACTAGGCTTTGAATATTTGGGTCACTTCTATAATGCCAGGTCTTCTGATTGGTATGTTATTCATGGCAGTTAATAATCAGTGTTTTATTGGTCAAATAAGCATTTGTGATATTTTTCATCAGTGAAAACATTCACTTTTGTGGAATAAATATTTTTCAATATATCTCATTGGTAAGAATGTAAAAATATAATATATTACTCTTACAAGCTATAACATGTGGATTGAGCTCGGAGGCTGTGGTTCGTGTATGTACGTGTGTAGGCCAACGTATATTATTTCTTTTATATTGTTGAATGTTATCTCGATATTATGAAATCACTATCATATGACAACAGTACAATTATGTTAACTATTATAAAATTAACGTCTACAACTCATCGTAAATGTCCTTTCATTTCTCATCAAAGTTTCATTAGCAAGAATTAGCTTTTCTTACCTGTGCACTGGCCGTTCTCTATGTTACAGACGTTGTTTTTACAGTATGCAGGACAAGACTGGTTACAGAAATTGCCATAGGATCCAACCTCACAATCTAATAATAAATATTAAAAAGCCATAATGAAATAAGTGCATCAAAGAGTTTCATATATATATATATTACTTATCGTAAACTATTGAATAGTCTCCTCACAAATTCATAAATAGACACACGTTATTGAATTGAAAAAGCAAATGCTCGTTGATGATATCACAAGTAAAACACACAGGGCAAATATTTGTTTTATCATTAGTATGAAGATCAGTTACTGAAATTTAATATCCTTACGGAAACAATTTCCTGCCGTTTTGTCGCATGTGTCAGTGCTACAGCCAACAGGACAAGGTGAACAGGCTTGTCCGTAGAATCCATCATTACAGTCTGAAATTATAACATTTATAAAAAGCTAGCACTGCACATAAAATACTCCACGGTGCACATGCAAAATGACTCCTGCAGGAACCCATGTATTACAGTTCGATAATGCATGGTCTATATAATTGATCAAATATGCATGTATCCTTTCTATAGAAATAGACAATCTTTTACCAAAGGCTTATACTGTTCAAAGCAAGACAAGATAAACGTACACATTAAACAAATTTATCTTTTATAATATAACTTATATGTAAATTTTGAATTTCAGGGGTCATTTTGAAATTTGCATAAAATTTCTTCGAATTACATATAATAAAGTTTCAGGATACAACATAACTTTGCGTTACATGTTCGACACAATCATGTCTAGAAGTAGCATTTGTCTATATAAACAATTTTGAAATTAAATGCTTTAGTGTCAAAATTAAATACATATACACATATTGATATCTCTTTTGCAGATGCGATATTGGACGAAAAATCTACTTTGATTCTTCTTATTATAAATTGCATTGCTTGGTGATAAATATCGCACTGTTTTGCCTATTATTTATAAGCTAGTTGTAGACAACTATCAATTTGGAATAGTTCCTTAAAAGTAACAAAAACCAGTAAAATATGGTATTCATTGTATCCACAACAACATCATATTATGTACAAACAGCGAATCATTAGTATAAAACTAAATCTTTCATCATTACAGATTTCATTTAATAATAATAAAACTACTGAACATAACTAATAGCAATCTGTTCTTAGATATCTTTCTCTAGCAAATTATAAACGACGCCGCTAGAAAACCATCGATCAGTAATCACTATGATGTAGATAAAAATATGGGTAAAGGTATATCAATATTTTCAAGGAGCCCAGTGGTTTCCTGAAAGTTGATCATGATACTTCATACTTAAACAAGTTCCTGACATTTTGTCGCATGCATTACTGCTACATCCAACAGGACAAGGTGTACAGGCTGGCCCGTAGTATCCATCATTACAGTCTGAAAATATTGCCATATCCAGTATGTTGTAGTACCGACCTAAATAATGATTACGACTATACAACTGAATGTTGAATGATCACTCTGTCTGATAATCTTTGACTCATAGAATACATCAACTTGAATGATTTATAAAAACATTCAAATATACAAGAGTTGACTTCAACTTCTTACATGGATAAAGTGTATTTATCTTAGATCGCAGGGTTCTTTGATGTTGTTTTTAATTGTATTGATAAGGATAGTAGTGGTTGCAGGAATGTAACCTTTGTATATCCATTTGAAAATTTAAATCTAATTCCCAAGTCCTTTCAAACTGCTTCACTATGAAAGTGGAAATGTCCTTACGCAAGTTATTGTTAGTACAGCAGTTCACTTACTTGTGTACTGGTCAGTTTGTCAAGCTGTGACTAACCTGTACAACGATGTGATGAAATTATTGACTTGTTTTGTCCTTCAACTGCCTGGCATATTCCCTATCGATATACACTGTACCGAATAAGGTGCTGGTTGGTTGTAGATGTATCCCCATATCCCGTTTAAATCAGTAGTGGGTTAAACAGATGATTATTTGATGATTTATTTTACAGCTAAACAACAAGTCGCTCGATAAAGGGAGACACTTTTGTAGATACATACTCTCCAATTGATGAATGTTGTTTGACGTTTCTTAAATGTGAATTTTATAAATATCACATTTAGATTTTGTCTTTCTAACAAGTTACAACGTTGTCATTTTTGATGATTGGAAGTTTTTCTTACCTACACATTGACCGTTGACCATGTAACAAACGTTGTTTTTACAATGTACAGGACAGGACTGATTGCAAAAACTACCGTAAAATCCACATTCTGTAAAGAATTTAAATAAATATGCAGAAGACAGAAACTTGAGTCGATGTAGTCGATATTTATAATGAACTACATTATTATTCTCCAATAGCTTCCGATACCACACTTATAAAAACAAGCAAGAAGCCAATAAGGCCTGTTTCTCTCATTTGTTTTCAAATTTGATCTTCACAGTGGGTCATCGCAATCTGTTCAAATAGGCTTAATTTCATTTATATCTATATAATAGGTTTCATTATACAGATTTAATAACTGTACAGTACAATGTAGCTTTTATCACAAAAAAAGTAATATAAGCTTTCAAATGTTATTTAACTGTGATATTTCCAATATAACCACAAATTTCATCTGGGCGAAATAGCTAACTTATTTTGTTATGAAATCACCTTTACTCAACACTCAGACAGCGATACCCCACGTCATACCCTATGACAGATTTTCTATATCATCCGATCTGTCTTGTACATTAACGTGACATTTAGCCGAATTTTTACAATGCGATGTATTCCTCCGCACGTTTACTGCTTGCAATTAACAATCTGCATGATACATGTTCTGTTTTTGTCGTTATATGTAGTTTTGACGTTGTTAGATATTTGATGTTGTAGATACAATATAATCTGTGAAATACGTTGTTATCTATGTAAGGACGGACTACATTTTTATGCGGAAGCATTCAAATGTAGATTAAGTAGTAAAAGATGCGAGAGAAAAAATAAATTACCTGTAACTGAGCAAGATCGGGTTATCTAAGTATCGGGCTAAGATTCTGTAACATCCTTATCTCGGCTTACGCCTCGGTTGGGATTGTGTTACATAATCTTAACCCTCGACTGAGATAACCCGATCTCGCTCAGTTACAAGTAATAAATGCTATTAATCTCTCTTCGAATTAATCTCATTTCACTATGATCGCTGCTATTGCAGGTTTATATAACATTTAAGACATATTACATGATCAGTAAAACTCCGTTTACACCTAAATTAATTAGCTCAACTTCTTAACATTATCTATGGGGTTTTTCTCATATCACATTGCAAACAGGACAGCGTCATAAACCACAGCAAACTTGTCAGCTTTTTATCCCATGTAATCTTCCGGACCAGGGGAGCTCACAAATGATTGATTGCCGCAACAAGACAAGGACTGATACTGAAGTGTCAAAACCAACGATATCTCATAGTTGTTTGGCAGCTTATGTCATTGTCATGTTATTGACTTTACTATGGAACTGTTTGTATTTTCAAACCAATTATGCATGTATTGCTGTAACTTTTTTAACTTTATAGAACATGTTGTTCATTGCTTTCAACCAGCATTTGATCATTGAAAAAGTCTGTAATGCAATTGTACAAACCCGCCTCCCTCATCATTTATTTAAATGATGATAATGATATATAACGGAATATAGTTGATTTAAATCAATCTGTTTCAATACCCCTGCATTTTATCCAATATTAAAGAAAATACATTTGGAGACACAGCAGTCGGTAACCAATATAACGTAGAAGATAAAAAAGTGTTAAAGAAAAAAATTGCGATTGTCAAATGCGGCAAGACAATATAATACTTTTTTACGTTTCACATTATGCATGAACTTCTTCATATTCAGTATCAGAAAGCAGCGTCTTTAGTTTTGTGAATGAACATCAGTTTGTTTTATCTCTAACTTGAGGTATTTACAACGCCTACAATTTGTAATCGAGTGTATCGTAACTTTAAGTGTTAGAACCCCAGTGATGTCTTCAAAACATCATTGATCATAAACACTACTTACGTAAACAATGGCTGGTAGTTTTGTCACATGCGTTACTGCTACAGCCAACAGGACAAGGTGTACAGGCTAGTCCGTAGAATCCATCGTTACAGTCTGAAATAGTATCATTTATTATATGATTTATCCGCTTTTATTACGGATTTAAAAAGTATACAATCAAAACTAAAAAAAGTTTGTTTCAGAAATAAAATTGAAATATCAAAGTGTAGAATATTGATTTCTCCATTTCTTTTATTTATATCCCAGCAGTCATTATAATGAACTTGTCACTTAAACTGCTTTATTAAATGAAGTTGCTCGGAATATTGACCATTATCTTTGTATTACAATACTGTTAAATGATTACCTGTACACTTGCCAGTAGGGCAGTCAGTGCTCCTACAGTTGAATGGACATCTACAGTATACGCCTGAAAAGCCAGTGGAGCAGCCGTCTGGAATGTACCAGTCCAAATGATCCCTTGTTGATAATAAACGGGTAATAGTTGCGCACTTAATATGAAATTGCTCTTCTCATTTTGGCGAATGCATTGTGTATTATTAATTACTAAATTAATTGCTTTCAAGATTACTCAGTACAACACGTAAAACAATTTTTTAATCATTACTGATTTCCCTTCAATTCGATCGAATCTTTTTAATTACCCTTCTCAATTCCTTGACTGAAGAGTAATAATATTTCATGATTTTTCCAGAAGACTGCTTTCTAATTGTTTCGTCACCGACCTCGGCATTACATTATACAGTTGTGGGATTGCACAACGTTACACGATGTGCGGTGTGCGCACGATGTGTACACGGAGTGTGAACGATGTGTGCACGAAGTGCGAACGATAAAAAATTGGACGATCATTGCTTGCGCACATTTGTGAGGACGATCGACGAACGTTGTGCGATAACAATCGTGGTTGATGTAAATTGAGGAATGGCTAAACAATATATACGGTTTGGTGTTTAAACATATAAACTTGATTGTTTAGTATGTTATTTAGTATGAATACACTAATCTTTCTGTCTACACTTTCTTAAATTTAGAAATAGTGTGTTCGGTGTTTTTTAAACGACCTTAATCGACACATGTAACATTACAACACAGTCTCGGCAACAAAGGTAAACATAGCCACTTTCTACCTGAACCGTAGTTTTTCCCCGCCCGGGGCACTTACGTAACTCGCCAACGTGTGAAAACCAGGCGAAGGGGAGCTATAGATCAGAACGAATGCAAATAACAAATACTCAACGTCCAGTTGTGTATTCATAACGGTCATACGGTTACTCAGCAAATTGTTATTTCCCTGTTGTGTTACCTAGCTAGGAGCCAAATCCATTCTTGACAGTCTAACGGTCACTGTATACTGTGTTACACGCATTGTAAAAGTGTAGGTTATCTTTATTACTGTGATGAAAAATTACAGTAATATGAACAGTGTACATTATTGCATACGAGTTTTCCGGGGTTTTTTTTATTCCATAATATTGATCAACAAATTGTACCAAATCGTAAAGTTGTGCGGAGAGAAGCGCACAACGGGACGAACGATGGTTAAATCGCACAGTTGTGCGCACAATTGGTGGACGATGTGCGGACTGTGTTTGAACGATGTATGCACGGTGTGCGCACGGTATTTTTGGTGCGTTGTACGGTCACACACCTGTTCGTGCGCACTGACAGGTATAAATAACCTCATTCAACCTTGTTTCAAAGGCAGTGAATATATGGGGTCTCTGTAAAACATCATTCCAGAATAACCTAAATACGTTGTGAAGAAATAAGCAAAAACAATACCTTATTTAATACCGATCTGTTCCTTGCTAGTATTACACAAGAACAACCCAACCTAGCATACAGTTAACCACACATGGCCTCGGACCAATACCAGTCTAATAAAAGTTAAATCATTTCTTTAACACTGAAAACTAATTTATATGATTCTGGATTTTTTGTTGTTCTATCTAATTAAAAAATAGAAAATTAAAAACAAAAAAATGGAAAAAAAATAAACATAACAAAACCAATAAACATAACCGAAACTCAACAATAACAAAAACAAAATGAAAAATGTACTAATTGTGGTGAAGGAAAGAAACGATATTGTCGCTACAATGGGAACTTTTTTGGGTTATGCATGGAGTGTTTGCGATATCAATCACTCAAACACCCAGTATTGTTGCTTGTGATCATTATAGTGGGACATAAATATCAAAGATCCCCATCGGGAAGATGGGGAAATATCTTCCTTGCTGTGTAATAAATCATTTTATATTATCGTATAAATAAACATCATCTCTTATTATACGTGATCAACAAATATCTTTAACTTGAGAATGCCTCTTATAGCTAAATATATCTGAAATGCGTTGACTTCGATGCGACGTTTTGGCATCCCTTTCATTAAAGGTGTAACAAGGTTGTTTAAACTTAGGCAGACCATCAGGTTAGATAACCACATATCCGCGGAGCAGAGATTTCTCTGTAATACCAACCATAAAAGTAGGGGGTATTAATATTTCCCATATCATTTTAATACTATACTTAAAACAGTGATTTTCAACAATTTAAATTTTAATTTCTACTTACGAAAGCCAACTGTGACGTGAACGGAAACTTTAAAATACCTGTGCACTGACCGTTGTCCATGTTGCAAACATTATTTCTGCAGTTAAGAGGGCAGGGTTGATTACAGAAACCACCATAAAATCCAAAATCACAGTCTGAAATGAAAACAAAATAAAAAACCAAAAGCAAAACTAAAATGTTATCCCTCAATGTGGAAATAACAAATACATTCCTTTGCAATAAGTTTGACTTTGTTTTTTCAGTAGGGTCAGTGATTATAATGAGATATAACAAGAAATTAATTATGATTCTTCCACAAACAAATCCCAACCTTTGGGATATGATAAGATGATTTCTGTGCTTCGACCTGTCGTTTTGGTCCTTTTGCAATAAGTTTGACTTTTTTCAGTATGATCAGTGATTATAAAGAGATAAAACAAGAAATTAAACATGATTCTCCCACAAACAATGATTGGGATATGATTAGACGATTTCTGTGCTTCGGCTTTTCGTTTTGGTTCTTTAGCCAGACTACGAATACATCCAGGACCTCGCCCATTATTCCCCTTATTAAAAAAAGATGCCCCGATCTGAGTTTAAATATTGTTTCCATATAAACTGATACAAAAACAATGATGTAATGTAAATGTTGAAGAGCAGATAATCTCGACGACGATAGTAATCAAACTGCCCTGATAGTTGAGCACTTCAACCGCATAACAAATGTCAGAATTTTTTCAAACTTTGGCGTTGCAACTTAGGTAGAATGTTTAAAATGGACATGAGTATTATGTAGGAAAAAAATGACAGAAGTAGACCATATAAAGTACTAAGCACTTCTGTATCCTGGTACTTTACTTCCCCAGTTGTAGAATGTCCTATATCAACAATTTGTAGTAACTACTCACATGTACAAGATCTCTTAGTAGAATAGATAGTTTGCAAGCGCTGTGTGCTTCTTCAGCAAACTGCACCATGAAATTGTAACAAACACCTCAGTACAACTGTTTGACTTTGCTCCCCGACAAGGTCCCCGAGACAAAAATAAAGTATGTGTATGCATGCGTCAGTATTGCTTACTGTCTGATAATTGTTGTTATTATACCTCTACTTTATTACTCTATATAAAAGTAATTGGTTAAATCGAATATATCCCCACTTTTGCCTGACTGTGTGTTAGTCAAGTGTGTGTTAGTCTGGGAACCAAAACACAGCTCCTGAACTAAAACACACCTACACCCGAGTTTTTCCGCCGAGCCAATCAGGCGAGAGGTGGGCGGAGCTTGTCACCGAAATCGGAACCGACGCATGAGGCGGGCGGAGCTTGCTACCTAACGCGCATCCTATTGTGCAGACAACACTTTCTCTTGTTTCTTCAATTATGGCGCTGTCAAGATTTTCGGAACTGGATGAAAGTGATTTTAAGACTCCCCTCGAGGAAAGGGACCCGGAAAGTACCAAAAAGACTAGTTGGAACGTGAAGCTATACAGCTTATGGTTTACAAATATTTTCTAGTTAAAACGATCTCTCCAGTGTGTATCGGTATAATAAAATGGTTAAAGTTTGGGGTTGAGGGATAAAACATGTTTCTGGTATCCCTTGACCATGCCTATTTCCCTCGGCTTCGCCTCGGGAAATAGACCTGGTCTCAGGGGGCGAGGGGTAGCGCTATGTCGTACCTGAACATGCTCCAGTTGGACTGTCACATACATTTCCTTTACAATTAACCGGGCAGTGACTGCAATTCCCAACATCTTCATAGTATCCGGCAGCGCAATCATCTGAAATCGTAATTTAATGAATTGCTACGGATACAAATGGGTTACCATGCGTATCTAACTTTCGTTGGTTTATTTTCTAATTGTATAAATACACAAAATCGACCGAGTGTCTTTTACAGTTTGGCAATTAACTAACGATAGTTAGATAGACATGATAATCAACTATAACGAGTATGGGGACCTTTATCTTTAACATCATTCAGAACTCATGTCTAAAAAAATCGTATGTTTCTCATGTGAATACATTATTCCTTTTCTGATCGGAAAAGACAATTGACATAAGCTTTGACGTCACAATGGAATATATGACGTCCCACTACTTTAACAATTACTCTAAGGTATCCGTTTTAATGTTTTATACAATAGGAAATATTCTTTGTAATTATATCGCTCTAATGATAACCAGTCATTACGTTTTCTTCATGTGCAGTTAGCTACGCCACATTCTATCTCACAGATGGACGGACACGGGCATATACTCAGATGGACCACGCCCAGCACTGAATGTTTGTGTATATGCTTGTAGATGTAGTGATGAAAACTAAGGAAGAATATTAAAAGGATGACGCAGGCATCAAAACCAAACTGTCATATTAGCAAACTATACAATTTGTGGTCGCTTGTTGTGTCAGGTTACAGTCTGGTGGACAGTTGGTTCATCAAAGTATGAACGTATCAAGAGCAATACAGACANGTGGTCGCTTGTTGTGTCAGGTTACAGTCTGGTGGACAGTTGGTTCATCAAAGTATGAACGTATCAAGAGCAATAAAGACAATATAAGGTTGAACATTTACATGTTGTGAAATGTCTTTTGAATTCATTTTGATATGTATACCGTTGTGTATTTTATGTCTTACAAGGTTGTTTGCGCTATTATCGGATCCTAATACCAAAGTCCATATATATTATAGAAAAATGTATCTACATTGTACAAGGAGAATGTCGATATAATAGACTGAAATATATGACGATGAAGCAAATTTAATATACGATAATTGATTGACGAAGGTTTTTGATGGATTGAGTTTATAGATACAAATTGACTGTTAAATACTATTCCCAACATTTCATAATTAAATATGATCCCATTTACTCTGAATGTAAAAGGTTTCCTCCGTCCTGTGTCCGTTGTGACCAAACTGAGAAATGTCTTGTTATGACATTTAAAGTGCGAGTCTAAACCGTATAATTTGCTGTATACAGTGAAAACATTCAGGGTTCTGACCACTATACCTTCCAATATGCAACAGCTTTAATGTAGTACTAAATATTTGTCGTACTTTACATGTACCTTGGAGCCATAGCAACGTTGATTTTTAACGGCGATGTGACGGCACAACAAAGTGAAAAAGTGCCGTTTTATTTTCATAAACGGTGCGTCGTTGTTTGGTCGTGCGATAACGTTCCGTTTTAGAAAAGTAAATGGCGCTATTTTGCCTTTCCACGCAACAAGAAACGCGAACGACAACCGTTGTACAAAAACGAACTGTATTTTTTCGCTAGATCGTTTTTTCGCGTTACGTTGAAACCAAGAAAAGCGCAATTTATCCTCTCATGTATTTATACGTACCACATGTTCCCGATGTTGGGTTACATATGTTACCGAGGCAGTAAGTGCAGTCGTTATTGCAATTTCCATTTCCGTACTTCCCAACTGGACAACCTGAAGGAGAATTGAAATTTGAACATTGTTTTGATGTGAATGCATGCTTATCTACAAGGTTAAGGTAATTGTTATTACTTTTAAAGTATAAGGGACACACGGTTTAATTTAAGAGGAATGCGTACTTGTGGTATTGAAAAAAGTTCTTTTAACGACTTACCGTGACGTTAGGAGTGGAGTTGGTGGGTATAATATCCAAATGTCTGAGAATTACAATTATTTATCGCATATACAATGTAATATACATATAATCTTAATGAATAAGGTTACATAACAAAGCAGGTGTAATGACACCTTTTAAGCGAATTAAACTATCAATACCATTGTTGAATGGTTTATCACTACAGGTGCGTTCCCAACATTTGTTTTTTTTTTACATTTTTATGCTTGAATGAAACTTATCGAAATGTCGCCTTAATTGTACAAGGTTGTATTTGGATAAAACGGTTATTAACTGGATGCTATTTCTTTCTTAAACGGGTCATTTTTAATTCATCAAAAGTCAAATACCTGCTGTATTTCAGCGTTATTTTTCCTTAATCATGATTTCACTATGTAACGCATACTTTGACACAATGGGAAACATGTCCCCGATGCATAATCTTGTTTGTTTTATATTGTTGGAATCATGAACTTTTGATATTACCGGTTTGGAGATATCTTAAAGCAACGGCACAATAAACACAAGATAATATGTAAAATATTTGTGTTACATATCGCATTTTTAACAACAAGACGAATCCATAATGGATTTTGCAGACGAATACAACATACCACATCGACTAGCACAAGAGCATCAAATAATATATCTTGCGTTTACAAAAAATAGTAATGATAATGTTAAAACATACTAATTATGGAAATGAATAAATAAAAATAAAATAGATACTGGTAAATTCTGATCTAACATTCAAAAATTAAAAATAAATCCGTTTTTAAAGATTGTATTACATTTTCAGTCAAATTTGTAAATTAGTTAAATACATGTCATATTTTAATAAGAATATCCATATTTCTGAACTGTAATATTTATTGTTAGCTCATCATCAACTCTCACTTCCCACAGTTCCAGTATAGGATGATATGTTAGTGACATCCATAGTTCATCACTGTGATAGACATGTGTAAACTCACCATAAACTTGTACCTCACACAGTTCCAGTGTAGCATCATCAGAGTACCACGTTTTGGCTTTTTCTCGACGGTCATTGTAGATGGTCAGATACTGGGCGACACCTGGACATTGGACATTCTGTATCGCAGACATGAACGCCTTGTCAGCAGTGGCGTCCTTGTGACACCTGTTTCCTAATGTCCAATCTTGTGTATTAGACAGGTATATCTCGTACCCAGCAAGTCGTTGTATTGTGTTCTCATCTACAAAAAAGATATACTATATACTGTAGTTCAGTTATTGAGTCAAGTTTTGACGATATACCTAAGATTCAGCTTCAAATGGTTTAAACGGATAACAAATCTGTGGCTAGATGCCATTACTAATTCCTTTATTGCTAGCTCTCGTGGTGTACTTCTTGGAATATGAGCATTTTAAGAAATATATATGTACCACCTTTTGTTTCATGTTGTTCATCATTTTAAAGATATTTCAGTATGATTCAAAATTATGTGTGAATCACGACAGTGAACCTTTAGTTAAAGCAGGTATTAAAATCATTAAGCGGTACCTTTTAACCCTTATTTAAACAACTGACATTGAGGACCCTCTTGAAAGCAATCTCTCTTTCATATTCTCTTATTTCAAATAATTTCCCCTTTTGTGTCCTGCCTTTAAACACCTGGCGGACAACATTCTTCTTTTATGGACCACTTGATACCTCATGGACAACCAGGTTAAATATTGGGAACGACGAGTACCCTTTTAAACATTTTAACACCGAAAAAAATCTCAGCTCCGAGGTCAGCTGAATTTCTCCTTTCTATAAGAATTGAATCAAGTTTCGTCACAGAGAGCATACTATTTTATAACGAATTTGGTAAGAAATATGTTTACATTGCATATGTGTATACCCATATGACAATAAAGCCTTGGATAAGATTCCGAGATACTCTCAAAGTTTCGGACCGTATCCCTTAGCTACTCCTTAAAATATCAGTACATTTGACTCTTAACGCTCATCAATTTATGTTTATATATATATTATAAAAAGAAAAAAATCTCAACAACGAATCTTTAGTACTTTCATCTCTTGTTAGGAGTGTTACATGTAACATAGGTAAAACAGGTACATTTCGAAATGCAGGCTAAATATTTGAAACCCAGAGGTTAACAAAACGTGTGATGAGAACATGAAAGCAAGAACTACATGTACGTGTTAAACATTTCAATATATATATATATATACGGCCATGACCATGATAGAGGAGACATTAAGTCAATTTTCACTTAGGTAAGATTAGTTAAACTAAAATGTATTTGATGAAATGTGTTGCATATAAAGAGCATTAAATCCCTATCTGACAACTGTTCACCGAAAGTCAATTTGTTACCAAACCTATCAAGTTACTTAGGAGTGTTACATGTTACATAGGTAGAACAGGCATATTTCGAAATGCAGGCTTAATATTTGAAACTAAAAGGTTAACAAAACGTGTGATGAGAACATGAAAGCCAGAACTAAGTGTTAAACATTTCAATTCAAATCTCGCAGGCGCCCCCATCATCCCATCCAACCACACGCACTGAGGTGAAGTGAAAAATGAAGTGATTATTGATTCAGAGAAAGTAAAAAAAGATGTGTCGAAGGTAAAAAAGTCCCGTGCGTAACCAATTTGATGGATAAGTAAGCAAAAAATCAACGTATGTGCGTGTGAAAAATGCTAGAAAATAGTAACGAACAAAGGCCGCTTCTAGATATTCTCCAGCTTCATTTCACTACAAGCTGCGCGTTTTTTTATCATTTCTAAACCTGTAAACAGTTCAATTTAACCTGGTATATTTGTGAACATTTTGTTTTCTTTTAATTTCTATTCACCGTTTGGTCAACGATAAACAATAAACACTTTCTTCATGCTTTTTGCGAGCTGTTTATTTTAGTTAATCAAATCCGTAATATATCGACATCAGAATTTGACAAATTTTCAAATACTATTTGTCATCACTTTCGCGGTAAGTTCC
>NW_018407741.1:0-563 GCF_002113885.1 Mizuhopecten yessoensis | reverse complement strand
TCGACTTCGCAAGAATATAAAAGCAATGACAAGCAACATCAACAAAATAGTGACAATCTGCTTATATAAATATACACTATTTTTTCAGAGCTTTATACATTACATTGATGCTGGCAAATTGTACATTATCTTTACTTGTTTACTTATTCAAGATTTAATAACAAAGCCGTTTTGGTATCCCTCCCACCCCTCTGGACGTGTAAAACTAATGGGAATACATTTCAAATTAAATACATTTTCCAGACATTTTTTTCAAAATAAGGAGAGATTGCTTTATTACCAGTTGGATTGATTTATCACACGAAATGGCTTCATAGTGGTTTATTGAAAGCAAGTTAAATTTCATTGTTGATTTTGAATCTAAACTAACAACTCTAACATAACTACAAAGATAACATGATTTAGCTTCCGACAGTATATAGTCTCGTCTCCATAACGCACAACTCCAGGAATAAACTTTTATTAAATCGCTAATGATACAGATACTGTCGCTCTCAATGCTATTGAATTTGAACGTCCAACAGAATATAAAGATAGCATTCAATATAAACAGCAAATTTGCA
>NW_018407740.1:2125-2415 GCF_002113885.1 Mizuhopecten yessoensis | reverse complement strand
TCAGAGACGTATACAGTCATGTGTTATATACGTCTCTGGGTGAGTGTACCCAAAATGGAACACTTTTATGATGCAGCATTTTTTTTATTTTGCAATAAAAATTAATGGTATGAGTAGACTATTCCCAATCAAGATTTGAAGTGAGTGAATTATTTATTGTCCTAAATGTGTTGGGTAGGCTACTGTGTATCTGTGTATCTGTGTATCTGTGTATCTGTATATCTGTATATCTGTGTATCTGTATATCTGTGTATCTGTATATCTGTGTATCTGTATATCTGTGTATCTGT
>NW_018407740.1:1897-2056 GCF_002113885.1 Mizuhopecten yessoensis | reverse complement strand
TATCTGTGTATCTGTGTATCTGTGTATCTGTATATCTGTGTATCTGTATATCTGTGTATCTGTGTATCTGTGTATCTGTATATCTGTATATCTGTATATCTGTGTATCTGTGTATCTGTATATCTGTATATCTGTGTATCTGTGTATATGTAATCTGTT
>NW_018407740.1:0-563 GCF_002113885.1 Mizuhopecten yessoensis | reverse complement strand
CATGCCGTATGTAGTGGTTCTAACTTGTGGGATGTCTAATATGGTGGTGTATCTAAATGATATCATTCCGTATGTAGTGGTTCTAACTTGTGGGGTGTCTAATATGTTGGTGTATCTAAAGGATAGCATGCCGTATGTAGTGGTTCTAACTTGTGGGATGTCTAATATGTTGGTATATCTGAGGGATTCCATGCCGTATGTAGCTAATATAGTGGTTCTAAGTTGCGGGATGTCTAATATGTTGGTGTATCTAAAGGATAGATATGTTGGTGTATCTAAAGGATAGATATGTTGGTGTATCTAAAGGATAGATATGTTGGTGTATCTAAAGGATAGATATGTTGGTGTATCTAAAGGATAGCATGCCGTAATCTGAAGGATATCATGACGTATGTAGTAGTTCTAACTTGTGGGGGGTCTAATATGTTGGTGTATCTAAAGGATTATCATGCCGTATGTAGTGTCTAATGTTTTGGTGTATCTGAAGGATATCATGCCGTATGTAGTAGTTCTGACTCGTGGGGATGTCTAATATGTTGGTGTATCTGAAGGATATCATGCCG
>NW_018407739.1:17866-25948 GCF_002113885.1 Mizuhopecten yessoensis | reverse complement strand
CAAGAGGTCACGAGAGTTCACAAAATGGCGACGTCCATACACACTTACATTTACATTTTCATTTACGGCGATACTGCAAAGGGCCGTCGAACAGCATCAACTTGCAGGTAGACTAGCAGGGTATACGTTCTCTGCAAAAACATTACATTTCTCGCTCTCTCCAGACTGTTCTTACCCTGGACTAACGATTAACCAAGATAATAAAGGTGTTTACATCTGAATAATAACCATATTGAACATTGGAAAACACTTGAATAAGGGGAAATACCGTTTGAATGGACATTGTGTTTAAAAACATGTTTGACAAGATATTTACAACATTTTAAGCTACTGCCACACTACAGTCAGTGACTATTATTGAACAATTCATTGAAATATCATACTTCATGACAAACAATCCAGTAAAGTACCACATTTTTACAATATGTTTAAAAAAAATATACAATATTTATTGTGCAATGTCGACTAGCCAGGCGTAAACATCCAAAGAGTACAAATGAGTATTTTGTCGGTTAAACGTATATGAGTCAGTAATTCGTTACACACTTGGGTGGCTAATGAGGTATAAAACAAACCCTTATAGGGAACAAAATATAACCACTTGAAACTCCCAGCTTTTAATTGCCGTACAAAATAGTAAGCTTCTGTGAGATGTATTATAGTGCGTTCATGATTCTCACCGAAAGACCTGTACCATACTGTGAGAGAAAGAAAAATAAACAAATATCAACGCGTGTATTATTTTTACGTTGTGATAGTTTGGTCGGGTATCGCCTTTCCAATGTAAAATAATCAGTTTTACATCCCCCGCCTCAAGCACACATACACACATGCACACAAACATTACATCATGAATCGAGGCGCGTCCTTTATTACCTTATCTGCTGATAAGACGTTAAATCCTATTCTACCACAAAAACACAACAGAAGTTTTGCCTCGATTTTGTTAAAAGTGTGAACAAAAAAACGCAATTTATTCTGAGATTGTAAAGCACTTCAGGCTATAGACGTTTTATTGATTTTGCACTCCAGCCAAAATTCTGATGACAGCCTAAGACATAAAAGGTAGTTTGAAGTAGAGAGAAATATATAGATCCAAATTATTGCAATGCAAAGGACATAACTGCCAATCTCCTATTGTGCAAGGGGTTCCCACTTTGACCACCTCTTATCTCGCCAGATTTTAATGAAACTTAGTGGAATCATCAGACTGATGTGGTGACTGGAATGTGTGCTGGGGATGAGGCTGACCCTCCAGGATGCTAAGGGACGGAACCATAACTGGTCGGAGAACAAAACCTTAAAAGAATGACCTCTCCTCAAATATACAAGTGGTTCGTAGGGAGTCGCTTAGTTAGACCGAGCCATACTAGAATAAGATTCTTTAGTAGATGGATTAGACCTGAGGTGCTTTATCAAAAATGTGAATTTTATTATCGGGCCATTCATTTCNAATTGGAAATTCCGTTTACGTTAACAACGGTCAATCAATCACCAAGCTGCAAGGGTAAACATCCTGTATAAGAGTACGTTCGTGGTTTTCAGTGAAGGCTGCATTTTATTTTGTCAGGTATACCCGACAGATATCAACGCAGGTAGGCTACTATTTTAATTTATGATGTTGGTGATAAGACGTACATATTTTATATTATCCATGTAACACTGTGACGATGTTTACGAACACGTAATCTGTAAATGCAAGATTAGTTAACCTGAGATAAATTATGTACGAATTAGGCATTCCACGGTAATATAATAATTATAGAATCCTGTGCTGGGTTTGGTGCCTTCGGCATGGTATTGTTACGAATTTACTGTCAACTGATATGTAGATTTCACCCATGGTATAAGACATGAGTTGGTTTGACGTAAATACATGATGTAAGAGAAATTTCAAATATCTAGCTTCCAGCTACTACCGTGGCTCGAACATGCCGTTCAAAATGGCGAGATTCGTCAAATTTGATTCAGACACGATTATCTTATAGCTTACCTTTAAATGTAAACGAAGTATTCCTAGATCCTTAGTAGCTTCAATAAGCGATGTGTTATTATTTCGTACATTTTAAACTGTCGGAAACATCATAATTCCGCGAAATTACGCGTTTGTTTACACTTTGGCGGACTTCAAATGTGACGTCATTGCTCAATGCTGATTGACTGATGCAACCCAGGCGGGAAATATAAAAACCAACGGATGCACGAAAAAGTGACTCATTTCACTGACTGACGTCGAGCTGTTCAAACTTACATTTTTCAAACCAGACACATCGATCAGAAATGTCAATTTCTGAAACGAAGGAGAAAATGTCAGACTGTCTAAACATCGCACAAAGATATGATGACGAACAACAGAACGGTGTGGCGAGTCTTAAATACCAAATAAGGCTTACAAATCAGAAAAAAAAGCAACGTGATACGGAATACGGAGACCGAGACGAAGCCATATAACACTTCAAATTATCGACATCTACTCAACAAAACATCAAAACGATCTCAAAAAGATGGTTTCATAGGACCACAAAGATGCCCAACGCACATCTACGACACAACATGACAAATCGAGGGACACCACACCAACACAGCCTACACTTAATCTGTCAAACAGATTTCAAGTGTTAGACGACACCAACAACAATGAGCAAAAGAAAAGTGAAACTTTCAACAAATTTGCAAGTGGCGGTACGACAAACAAACGGGCAAACGAGGAGCCAAAACCTATACCAGTTCACTGCTCTTCATCTGCGCCCGAAAAATCTCCTCTAGAAAAATGTACAACCGAAGATACCAAGATTAAACAGACACACTAGACACCAAAACCCATACAAGTCCACTGTCCGTCATCAGTCTGTAACATACCGCGTGAACAGTTAAGTGGATTTAAACCCGTGAATCGTTGTAAAGTCCAAAGATGCTATGTGCATGGTATCAATAAGGCAACTTCGTCAGAGGAACTGATGCGACAATACCTCGAACGGAAAAACGTCAAAGTTACCTTTCTTCGATATTTCGAAAGAGACTACAAACGAACAGCCTCGGCACAACTAAACGTGGTACACGACGGTAACTGTTTGGTTGGAAACCGGTCCTTCTGGCCAGAAGGCATATATGTAAGCCCGTGGCTACCTTGCGAGGAGTTCCTAACTGAGAACGGGCGCGGCTGAAAAACTGAATATTGTGTGTTGGAACATCGAGGTGATAATGGCTGGCACGCCACATCTTCTTAAATGTCTCAATACACATATTATTGATATATTTGGTGTCTCCGAACACTGGTTGAGATAATTTAATATGTCATTATTTGATACTTTGAAATGTGGTGGTTACTCATACATAGCAATGCCTGTCTATGAAATTGCCCACATCGTTATAGATGTAGTATTAGAGGTGGTGTTGGTATGTTCAAGAAATCCCTGTGGATAGCACGAGAGTTATTGGAAGTGAGATTCAAACTCAGAATGGGGAGCATATATACTTATGATTATTACTATTAATATCTATAATGAAATATGAGGGACACAATCTAAAGGAACGTATGAAAGTTGATAATGATTTTACAAGGTTTCGAGAAATACATAACCAACTCAAACCTAATTCTTTATGGAAGCTAGCGCTTCGATTTCCTCAATACAGAGAACATATACAATATATATGACACTAGTTGTAACCATCCGTAGGTTGACTGCCATGGAATTATGTCATAAATGTTGGTTTTTATATCAAGACCCAATGACACATCTAGTGCAACAGTGTACTTATACTTCCGAGTTGAGGGACCAACTATGGTGTTGTATAATTAATATGAAGGATATACTGTTTAGTGTCTATTTACACTCTCTCTCAGATCTTAAAATATGACACATCATGATTGGAGGAAATATAACCTACAAAATTAGTGAACAAGAGTTGAATGATTTCAGGATAAAACCCATCATTTATTAGTACAAGATGTGTAAACTATATTATACTTAATGTATATAATAGTTACGATTAAAAGTTAAATACATACATATCCAATGTAGAATTTTATATAAGTTATGTGCACTTAGCAAAATATATCACATGAGATACTATATGAAATATACTACAGATTAAGATGCATGGGAGTATACATATGTGGGTCCGTATATGCCGTAACACCCCGCAGGTAGGGATATCCCCCACCCTTGTGTGATCCAGACCCACAAATGTATCCTCTGCGTTTATAGTTTGTATGTTACAATAAATGTCTTTATTGCATGTATTTACAAATACAACGATACATTGATGTCTATACATAGTCATGTATCAGTATAGCGTACCACGTATAAATTCAATTTATTATAATTTACTTGCCTTGTGCAAATCAGTAAACAATCTGTATATTGAAACTTTTTAGGTATACTCTAAAATATTCTTTTATTTTACACTTTGTATACACATCCCTATATATAAAGTGTATAATAATTTATGTAATGCGTATTATGGTATCGTGTATAAATGTACCAAATGCTTTGTATATATGTTCCACATTACTTTGTAATCTTCATATTTGGAGGTAATAAAGAGAAAAAAAATAATAATAATAATAAAAGCTACGATCGTATGAGAAAGAGTGCCCTGCGAGACACCGTCGAAAGAAATAAACGGGAAGCTAGGACATATATAGATATAAGTACTGGACTCGGGACTGCATATACATTTTACTTCCTTCCATGTCCCCCTCAGCAGAACACAAGATAAAGCCCAATTCTGGAGGGGCCCACATTTGTCGTGATCAAGTGCAGTGGGATAAAGCCGGCCTACTATATCCCAAAATCTACGGGGAATGTCATATTATTAAAAAATGTATAAATGTCTGATAAAGCAAACAGACAATGAACACTCGGTCTGTAAACTGACAATGAATTATCGTGATATGTCATATATAAATACACAATATGTATTGTGCAATGTCGACTAGGCGTAAACATCCAAAGAGTACAAATGAGTATTGTGTCAGTTAAATATGTATGAGTCAGTTATTCGTTACACACTTGGTTGGTTAATGAGGTATGATATAAAAACCCGTATAGGGAACAAAATATAACCACTGGAAACTCCCAGTTTTTAATTGCCGTTCAAAGAGGTAAGCTTCTATGATATGTATTTATAGTGCGTCCATGATTCCCACCAAAGGACTTGTGCCATACTGTGAGAGAAAAAACTCGAGCTTTTAATTGCCGTTCAAAGAGGTAAACTTTACATAAACAATCGTAAACTTGTTGCAGTTGTGGGATCGCACAACGTTACACGATGTGCGGTGTGCGAACTATGTGTGCACGTTGTGTGAACGGTGTGTGCACGATGGGCGAACGATAAAAAGCTGGACGATCATTGCTTGCGCACATCTGTGCGCACGATGGACGGACGTTGTGCGACAACAATCGTGGTTGGTGTAAATTGAGGAATGCCTTAACAATTTATACGGTTTCATGTTTAAACATATAAACTTGATGTTTACGTCTGTTTCTATATTCTAGCAACATCTATAATCTTATCTTTCTGTCTATCCATTCTTATATTTAGAAATTGTGTTATCTGTGTTTTTAAACAAACTAAATCGACACATGTAAAATTAGAACACAATCCCGTATACAGGTAAACATGTACCTGGACCGTAGTTTTCTCCCCGCCTGGGGCACTTACGTAACTCGTCGGGTAAGGCCGGGGTGTGAAAATCAAGGTGAAGGGGAGCTATAGGCAAACGAAAGCAAATAACAAATACTATTTAGTACGGTCAAACGGTATCGCATATCAGCTCTGTGTGTCAAGCACTGGTCAGGTAAAACTCCGGACACTCATCAAATTGTTATTTACCTGTTCTGCTACCTTGGAGCCAAACCCATTCTTGACAGCCTAATGGTCGCTGTAATACTGTGTAACACGCATTGTGAAATTGTATAATCTTGATTATTGTGATGAGAAATTACAGATATATACACAGTGTACATTATCGCATACAAGCCTTCCGTATTTTTGTCATTCCGTAATTTTGATCTACAAATGGTACCAGATCGCACAGTTGTGCGGAGAAAAGCGCACAACGGGGGGAACGATTGCTAAATCGCACGGTGTGCGCACCATGTGTGGACGATGTGCGGACTGTGTGTGAACGATGTATGCACGGTGTGCGCACGCGTTGTGCGGTCCCACATCTGTAACAAAATACTTAGACGTGATAAACGACGATATCAAAAAATCAAACAACACCAACTGCCTGACATGTGTAATAATTCCCCTAACGATTTCTGGAATAATATAGGCCAGCTAGGTATGCAAAAAGACAGACTGAATACCATACCAAATACAATGAGAGATGCAAATAGTAATATAACAAAAAAAAAAACTTTAGTGAATCATTAAAGGTATGGTATTGAAAAGACGACATAAATAAGTTGTTTGGACCCAAACTTGATATTGACAGCAGTCTACTGAATTTACTAATACCACGTCAAGATAACGAATAATCGGTTATCAAAATGATTAGAAACAAGTGAATTACTATCAGATGAACAGAACGATTTTAGAAAGAACAGAAGTTGCTTAGACCACCAGTATATATTGTACTCTGTTTTCAATAACAGAAAGATCAAGAAAAAAACCACTGCTGTATGCTTTTATGGGCTAAGCTAGAACATTTTGGTATAAATGGATGTTTCTTAAATGCTATGAAATCATTATATTTTAACTATGAATGTAGAATTAGAGTAAATCGTGTTTTAACGCCACCAATGGATATGAAGCAAGGTCTGAAACAAGGTTGTAATGCCTCGCCAACAGCTTTTTCTATTTACATAAATGATTTAGCAAAAGATATTGATGATTTGAAATGCGGTATAGATATTGAATCGTGTATTATCTACATACTTCTGTATGCTGATGACATTGCATTCCTTGCCCCCGATGAAAATTATATGCAACGGATGCTAGATGTTTTAAATAAATGGTGTGAAAAGTGGAAGATCGAAGTTAATCAAGACAAAACTAACATAGTCCATTTTCGAAACAATTCCACTCCTATAACTGATTATAAATTTTCATGTGGTAACATAACTGTAACTTTGAATAGCAAATATAAGTACTTAGGACTCTGGTCTGAGTAACATTTAGATTTGCATTTTGCTGTCAGAGAACTCTGTAAATCTGCTAGTAGAGCACTTACAACTTTATGTATAAAATATTCTTTAATTGAGCCGGTTCTTGTTTATGGATGTGGATTATGGGGTATAGATAAATACCGAGAGGTTTCTGTCATACTACACAAGGCAAGTAGATATTTTCAAGGAGCCTCCAGTCGAGCAAGTAACTTAGCACTCAAGAGATGATATGGGATGGCACTCTTGCAAAGTAAGTCAAGTTTTAGAAACGACACGTTTATTTTTAGGAATTAAGTATTATGATGATAACAGACTCATGAAAAACGTGCATCTATGGTCCGTTAGTTTGAACAGTGAAAGAAAAACTGATTATTTCAGATGCTGATGAATGATATGAATCTACATGGTATGATAATGGTAATATAAATGGGACAAGTTGAGAACTTACAGAACTTTTAAATCAAATTTAATACCGGATTCATATGTCAAGCTTGTTAGACAAAAGAGCAAAAGAAGAGTACTTTTTAATTTTAGATGTTGCTCTCTACCTCTAGCAGTCGAAACTGGCAGATACGCCAAACCTGTGATTCCACTAGAGGAACGCTCATGTAAGACATGTTCAAATGTAAATAACAGTATAGAGGATGAATTACACTTTTTAATTGAATGTAATGTATATAATGACATATGATCATCCTAATTTAATGTAGCAAATAATATAAGAAATGATTTAGCAAGTCTTAATAACACTGACAAATTTAATTTTATAATGTCGTCCGAGGAATTACAAATTCCACTTGCAAACCACTTATATAGTATGTACAGAAGACGTAGCAGTCTATGTGATTAATTATAATTTTAAACAGTGTCTTGTAAGCCATTTTAGCCGGAATATCACATACAATAACAATAACACACACGCACCACTCCTTCACTCATGCAAACCATATATCATCANTATTTT
>NW_018407739.1:13316-16984 GCF_002113885.1 Mizuhopecten yessoensis | reverse complement strand
ATAAGTATCATCATCATCATCATTACACTATTCCACATCATCATCATCCTCATCATTACACTATTCCACATCATCATCATCATCATCATCGTTTCATAATTATCATCATCATCATTACACTACTTCATCATCATCATCATCCTCATCCTCTTCACACCATTGTATCATCATCATCTCACCATTTATCTTTTATAATTAACTCGGTATAGTCAAGTCATAATATCACTATAAATGTACATGATCATTATTTTAATATTATCAGCACCTTCATCGCTGCATATCATCATCCTTATCATCATCATTTTCTTCAACAACACACACTAATTTGATGACACGATCATCATTGTCATACGCTAAGCATCATCATCATCATCACATCATTACCATTATGATGTGCACACTCACAAGCACACATAGACAGTGTGAGAGTTAAAAGAAAGGAAGAACAGAGAACATAAAGAGAAGGGAGAATAAAGGTAGGATAAGTTGTGGTGAAATGGTGGAACAAGATATACACTCCTGTATGTTATATTATAAATAGAATAATAAGATAATGTATCGGCTCTGTGAAGGGCTATCGCAGATTCCATATATAATCATACCTACGAAAAGAAGCAGAAATTAAAATACTTTACATTTCAACTTTATTAGATTGTCCCATGTTTTCCAGTCAGTTTCAAACTTATGTTTAGCTTTTTCACCCTTACCATAAGCAATTTACTTTTGAATCAGATAGTTGTCTTTAATTATGTTTACGGGAGCGTTTTTCTGTTTTTTATTTTATGCATTTGTTAAATATAATACCAGGTGTCAATGAGAAACATTTTTAATGAAAATATTCTTCCGTTTAAATTATAATTAGCTAATAGAAAGTGTAATTTTTGCAGACCTCGCTGGTAGGGGGCTCCCCAACCCTTGGAAACCTAAAGGTAGGGTCAACGCCTATGGAGATTTAACATTAGCGTTGGCCCCCGCTTGGAATTTCAAAACAATATAAATACAAAAAGGTATAGGTTTAGGAAGCTTTACTCAGGAACAGTTATTTTCAGAATTCATTTTATGACAAATGGGACCTCATTGACTTACACCTGTGTGGGTGTTAAAGGTGCCGTTATACAATTCCTCCTAGAGCATTTAAATGACCCATTATCTTAAAATTATATCATCATCGTGTGCAATATATTCCAACCGTTATTTTGATACCAAATATTACACTATTTCAAGAAAGAATTGTTCTCTTTATTGAATATTAAAGCTGAAAAGTATGTGAAATTTCATTACTACTTTTTTGACACGTTAATTTACATAGTTTCAAAACCAGTCTATTTTTCATACTTGCTTGAAAGTTGGCTACTAATTATAATTTTCAACACTAGGAATTCAAAAAAATAGGACAACCGGTAAATTTGTCTTATAACACTTTTAATTCAAAAAAAAGAATAACATAGCTTTCTTTCTACTTTTCCTTTAAGTTGTGTTTCTTCATGACCAAAGGTCATTGGGTCTTGATATTTGGCAAGTAGGTTGTTCATGTGAATGGATTTAAGTTTTGTAAACATTGATGACCTTGACCTCCGTTCAAGGTCACAAAATCAAATTTGCTAGAATAAAATGTTTGTATGGGGAGTCAGACAAGGATATCTTTCCTTGCTTTATTTGTTTAGAGTTAACGATATAAAATAATGTAATATTCCTTCATATTTTGATTAGTGAATGGGCAATAGGCAAAATAAAATAGTAACAAGAACTGTAAGCCAAAGGTTGACTCATACCATCCGCTCCTATATAAACCAGAACTGTAAGCAAAGGGCTAACTAAGACAAAGCATTGTAAAGCAATCCATAGTCACCCATCGATAATTATTTAAGTATATAGGTCACTGACTTACTTCCTGTACTCCCTCCCAATGCCAAACATTCTTACATACCAAATTCTGTTAGCTCAGATGAAACAGTTTTGCTGAAATCGTCCTAGTAGAAAGAGTTGTCAAGACGAAGATTTTTAACAAAGGGCCATAACTCCTTAAAAATGGTCGAAATGAAAAAATACAAACCTGATGCACGACATCAGGGGGTAATTACCATATCTGTAAATTTTCATTGAAATCGGCCCTGTTGTTTATGAGGCAGACAGGTTTTTTCATCAAAGGGTCATTTCTCCGTAAAAAGGGGGTCAGATTGAAAACAACACCTGTATGCATAACACCAGGTATACGTAGTAGTTATCATATCTGAAAACTTCCGTTGAAATTGACCCCTTTGTTTTGGAGGGCATGTCTGGACACGGATTTTTTTTCAACAAAGGGCCATAACTTTGTAAAACAAGGGTCAGAATGAAAACAATAATACCTGCATGCAAAACTTCAGGTGGTAGTTATCATATCTGGAAACTTTTGTTGAAATTGGTCCATTACTTTAGAAGGAGTTGTCCGGACAAACTTTTTCGACGGACAGACAGATGGACGGACAAGCTGATTCCAGTATACCACCCTAACTTCGTTGCGGGGGTATAATTAAGTGTATAATAGTTTTACTATTAATATTATGTTATTATTGTTATATTATTGCATATCATTGTCTCTAACACAATCTCAACCTTAAGTAGTTCTCCAGAGGAACGATTACTTTGGCAGAATACATATTCATGAGTTATTACTGTTGCACATAACTTTCAAACAAACGTTATATAATAAAGTGTTTTGGTATGATACAAAAACAGAAAATGTATCGGTATTTACCATAAAAAAACATTGATAATCAAATCAAGAAGTACTCTACCGGTTTTGATATTTCGTAAAAATGATTCTGTAGACAGAATAGGTATATGGAAAGTTTTTAAAGGAGTTTAAAATATAGACTACCATTGTAACTATATATAGGCAAGTTGACAATGTTGGTTATATTTTGAATTATGTGAACATTTTGCATGTTTTTCTAATTAAAAGTATCACTACGCTTAGTTCATGTATACCAATATGACATATTTAGTATCAAAATATCAGTAATTTTATGCACTGTACACTATCATAATTCACTTTCAAAATAACATTCTCCTGTGACATTAATCTGTCATTTTGTTAGGATACCCCCGTCACTCAACCTGGTGTTATGCAAGGAGGTCCACTACGGTTATCAGTTGTAACTATGAATAATCATATATGCAGTTATTGATAATTTTTACGTATCTACATATGGCAAAAGAATAAAAGAATTCAAAGAGGGGGCCAAATGTTGACCCCACTTTTCACTATAATGTAGAACTAGGAAATTATTCATTTTATTTATCACCATTGTTATTGGTTTGTTTTTAAAGACTTCATGTTTTAAGGCAATAAATGTAAGAGAAACCTTTTTATTATTATAGTATATAATATGTAAGTACAAAATCCAGAGAGCTTGTTAGGTAGGGGCTGTCCCAATCACCTGCTCTCTGGATTGGAACATGTGATAGTTTGTTTTAATTTATTAATTTATTACGTATTATAGCTGTTCTTAAGAAAATTATGATATGGTCTATATATTTTTACATTAAGTTGATTAATCTCTGTTAGGTAACTGTATGTTTTTATACTGTGTAACTATATACTTGTACGATGTAATTGTGATATATGAAACTATAATAAACAAAATTGACTTGGCTTGTATTTATGGTGCGTTCATAATTCCCAC
>NW_018407739.1:12243-12982 GCF_002113885.1 Mizuhopecten yessoensis | reverse complement strand
GGCCTTGTATTGGTTGGTGTGGTAGTACATGTTCGTGTGAGCGGGACTTGTATTGGTTGGTGTGGTAGTACATGTTCGTGTGAGCAAGCCTTGTATTGGTTGGTGTGGTAGTACATGTTCGTNCATACTGTGAGAGAAAAAACAACAAATATCAACGCGTGTATCATTTTTAAGCTGTGATAGTTTGGGTGGGTATCGCCTTTCCAACGTAAAATAATCAGTATTACATAGCCCGCCTCAAACACACATAAACACATGCACACAAACATTACATCATGAATCGAGGCGCGTCCTTCATTACCTTATCTGCTGATAAGACGTTAAATCCTATTCTACCAAACAAACACAACAGAAGTTTTGTCACGTTTTTGTTAAAAGTGTGAACAAAAAACGCAATTTATTCTGAGATTGCATAAAGCACTTCAGGCTATAGACGCTTTATTGATTTTGCACTCCAGCCAAAATTCTGATGACAGCCTAAGACATAAAAGGTAGTTTGAAGTAGAGAGAAATATGTAGATCCGAAATATTGCAATGTAGAGGACATAACTGCCAATCTCCTATTGTGCAGGGGGTTCCAACTTTAATCACCTCTTATCTCGCCAGATTTTAATGAAACTTAGTGGAATCATCAGACTGATGTGGTGACTGGAATGTGTGCTGGGGATGAGGCTGACCCTCCAGGATGCTAAGGGACGGAACCATAACTGGTCGGAGAACAAAACCTTAAAAGAATGAC
>NW_018407739.1:11004-11810 GCF_002113885.1 Mizuhopecten yessoensis | reverse complement strand
CTACTATTTTAATTTATGATGTTGGTGATAAGACGTACATATTTTGTATTATCAATGTAACATTGTGACGATGTTTACGAACACGTACATTGTAATCTGTAAATGCAAGATTATTTAATCTGAGATAAATTATGTACGAACCAGGCATTCCACGGTAATATAATCATTATAAAATCGTGTGCTTGGTTTGGTGCCTTCGGCATGGTATTGTTACGAATTTACTGTCTACTGATATGTAGATTATACCCATGGTATAAGACATGAGTTGGTTTGACGTAAATACATTATGTAACAGAAATTTCAAATATCTAGCTTCCAGCTACTACTGTGGCTCGAACATGCCGTTCAAAATGGCGAGATTCGTCAACTTTGATTCAGACACGATTTCAGACCTTATAGCTTACCTTTAAATGTAAATGAAATATGCCTAGATCCTTAGTAGCTTCAATAAGAGATGTGTTATTATTTCGTACATTTGAAACTGTCTGAAACATCATAATTCCGCGAAATTTTATAAGAGAATTACGCGTTTGTTTACACTTTGGCGGACTTCAAATGTGACGTCATTGCTCAATGCTGATTGGCTGATGCAACCCAGGCGGGAAGTATAAAAGCCGACAGATGCACGAAAAAGTGAAAGACAAGTCGAAGTTTATAAGAAAGATGACAATGGTACAAGTAAAGTCATTTTTATTCTCAGTTACGAATGATGAGGAGAGGAGTACATGGAACGGACAACAACAAAACAGCACATGCATGACACTAACCACTAATGTACAGTCCGTCGGATGGGACTATAAATGGTT
>NW_018407739.1:2651-10433 GCF_002113885.1 Mizuhopecten yessoensis | reverse complement strand
ATTTAGGTATAAAATACCTTTTGTGGTACATTTGGCTGGCCTTGTGTTCGTGTGGTAGTACATGTTCGTGTGAGCGGGCCTTGTATTGGTTGGTGTGGTAGTACATGTTCGTGTGACTTATACAGTTAATATATATAGGATAGACGGCCCCTTCTCTAACCTATCCCCCTCCTCTACTCTTTTACTTTATACTTTATCCCTTCTACTCATTTTCCTTTCTGTTCTTCGTCTACTGGATAACCGCACTCGGTAGTGAAGCGGACGTAAAAACCTATCAATCAATCAATCAATGAAAAAGCGACTCATCATTTCTGTGACTGATGTCGAGCAGTTCAGACTAACAATCTTCAAACCAGACACATCGATCAGAAATGTCGTCTCTACCACCACAGCGATGGGTAGGCATTTCATACTAGTGCAATACTTATTATTGCCAATGTTTTGGGTATTTGAGGTAACTTTACTTACGTCAGATGAAGATATTTGTATTCCTTCGCTACCATAATGGGCGTGATGCATTATGGGATGCTCTCAAAAGCAGACGAATTTAATGTCGGCTTGTCGAGGAATAACAATAAGGCTCTAATGATATTAAGACCGACATAACAATAGGGGAGATCGGGGCAAGTTCGGTCCATTTTTATTAAAGTCCGTTCTGGGAAGTATGGCAGCACGTCCGTTTTTAAACATTATCCAATTTTCCCTATTGGAAGATCGGATGGCCGAACGAGCCCCGCCATTGGATAAGGTCGGAGAGGCATTCGGGTAAATTCGGCCCCCATTGAAATTGGCTTAATTATGACGTCATAAGCATGCAAAGTCAGATATTACGGCAAATTTTTCGACTTTTTATGTGTTACTTGGGCCGAACTTGCCACGGTATCATTCGCCGAACATGTCCGGGCCCAAATTGATATTTCAATAAATTCTTATCGTACAGCAATATAGTAGTGAGTGATTGGCTTGGCTTTTATGTATATAATTTGAAGTTGTCAGTGTGTTACACGTTTGACGGTAAAAAAAAAGCAATTCCGACCACGTGGGTTTTCTCCAGATACTCCATCTACTTCCCACATTAAGAACTAAATTCTCTGCGTGATTCCGTCAGGGCACATAAAGAGTGGATGAGATAAGTTAGGGAAAAATAGGTATTTGCTATAGAAAAAGTGCATATTACATATTTGACTATAATAGTAAGTAAATGTATAGAGATGTTAGTTAAAAAAAATATTGTTATACTTTGATGTAACTGAGATTGTCGTTATACCGATATGAAGTCTCAATTCCGGTTCCATCCTGAAACACCGGATTGGTTTTCAAATGTTGTAAGTGTCACCGAGGTTTGACAGGTAATGATGCCAAACAAAATTAAACAGCTTCTGTCTGTAACTAGTTAAAAATCGGCGCGCATTGTGAAAAATGTAACACGTTGCTGAAAAAGTGCGTTGAACTCGGGTTGGTTGTCTGAACAATTATTGTTGATTTCGACTTAAATGAATTATCCATTGTTTCTGTTATGACTGGGTGGTGATGCATACATAATTTATGTAAAGACTATAACCAGACTTTCAAAAATGTTAATCATTTCGTTCATATTCTCAAAAAATGGAAATCAAAAGCTGATAAAACTCCAGCCGATGAAAAATAAATGTAGACGATGACCTTTTGGTTTAATGCGGCTCCTTTTGAAGATATCTCCATGAAGAAATATTAACAGAACCTGGTTGATGACAAAAAGGATCTTTCGAAAACATCCGCATTTTTACTTTTTGTCCCTGTGGCAAAAACTGAAATAAAAAAGTCATGAAGCACCGAAAAAGAGATAAATGCAACAGACATCGGTTCCAAGATTTTCCAGTTATTTTTCAACCTAATACCTAATGTTTGTGTTTGTCTCCTTATGTCTCCGCGGAACTGATGCTGGCTTTAAAGTGCTACCCAGTTGGACAACTGGTTCGCCCGTTGTCAGTATAATGTGACCGGGTAGGGTGTCCTGCTGGGTGTCTTCGGCAGTATGTTTCAGTGAGATAGCACTATTTAGTCGGCGTCAGTTCTGCACTATCACAAGGAAACAAACATGAACATATCGCCCAAATCAATGGGTTATGTCCCAAGGCCGTGACATACCAAAGTCCTCAAACAGCTGGTTCACCCGTTGTCAGTATAATGTGACCGGGCGGAATGATGTGCTGTGTGCCTTCGGCATAGTAGTTTAGTGAGATAACACTATAAAGTCGGTATCAGATCCGCCCTACCACAAGGAAGCAAGTACACAAACATACCATGTCTCCTGCATACAGACATGCATGCACGCTTACACGACACACATGGTGGTACAAAAAATGTACGTCTATAAATGACCTCAGCTGTTAATTGGACGTTAAACAAAATAAAACCAAACCTTGGAACTCTTGTAGATGAACGAAAGTGTACCTTTTGGCTAACACAAAGCATGGATATATCACCAAGTTTAGTTATTTCCTTTAGTTAACCCGAAATAACAAATTAAATAAGAATAGATAAGACCAAATAATGTTTGTCACAAAAGAAGCTTTACAGCTGAATATTTTTGTTTTGGTCAGGAATCTGTAAATTTCTTCAAAATTCGTTAATAAATATTTGCGTGCGACTATTTACGCGCTAACTAACCCAACGCGCCAAAAACGCGAATATTTCCATGCCGCGAATTTTATATTACAGAAGACAGCCGGTCTATCATATCGCATTTGTCTTACTGCAGTAATTTGTTGTTAACTACATGTCCAGGTACTAATACAATTAAGGTTAGCCTGAACTCAATTGTAAATGAATACCTTATACTCGTTCCAGGTATTCAAACATCCAGGATTCCGAAATACAAACAAATAGCTCATTTAAACTTGTATTTGTGTTTACACAGGTATTTCGACGATATATAGCTGACTATTTTGAGATGAGCGAACAACAGCGACTGAACCTTCAGGAAGAGCTACGAAGAAACATAGGGAAGTTAGAAGGTGGTAAATCGTCCCTTAATATTGCTTTGATCGGACCGACCGGATGTGGAAAGTCCTCCCTGATCAACACATTTGCAGCCTCCATCGCAACAGACCACTGGCATCAGTACGCACATGGTGGTGCAGGGGTGGATACTCAAACCACTGTCCGACTTAAATCGTAGGTTAAGAACCATTACCAAGCCTTTCAAAAAGAAGATGTATTTTCTACATGTTCGCAGGTCAACGCCAAGGTCTAGAGTGCGGACAATGAATCCATTGATGATTTTCTATATATAGATACAGTGACATAGAGGTGTTCTTATACCTTATCTTTGTATATATCTTTTTTCAAAATCTGTCACAGAATGATGTTGTTAAAGGGCTAACATTTAATCGTGACGCGACAGGAAGTGACGTGATGGGTCGTAAGGAGAAAGACATGGGCAACACTATAAACCCCTCATTTATGGTGGGGCATAAAACACGTTCTGTCCACTTTATTTGTTCGGTTTACAAGCATCATAACATTATTAATAAAAAAAAAACTTTTCATAATTATTAATCAAAAAATGATATATGATATATCCATATTGCTTTCTATTTACCCTAACATCAGTTATTTTTGTTGTAGTTTCATAGGATCGAGATATGGAGCGGATTGGGATACGGAGGGATATGCCTTACCTACCCTGGTCGACCTAACTGGATTCGCAGACGAAGATACGGCATTGATAGAAGAAATACTGCGCCTGATATTTTACGGCAAAATAAAAGATGAATCTAATATCAACGCAATATTCAGGTTTGGGTATATGGTTATAAGGCTATGGGCTATTCGGTAAAAGTATTACAAGGTCTTTAAACCTTGATACTGTTACGATCTGACAGTCTACTAGGCTGTAGATTACATCCATGTTATAAACTTCAGTTGACAAAACGTATTGATAATAGCGTATTCATCAGGTACATCTGTGACCCGACCATGCCGTTCAAAAACTGTCAAACTCGATTAAGACCTTATATCAGAATTAGAAATGAAAACGAAGCTGCCAAGATCCTTTTTTATTATCTAAAATATATTGTTTTGTATGCAAACCTATTTGAAACATTGGAACTTCTTGCAGATAATTTGTGTTTTTATGAAGGCAACAGGAGAAACCTGTCGCAATGTTGTGATTGGTGCCTTCGACATGGTTTTTCAGTGAGATAGCGCTATAAAGAAGCCTTTAGATCAGCTTCATCACAAGGAAGCAAATACAACATCATATAATGTCTCCAGCACACGTACATAACACCCATGTTGGCACGTCCATGAATGACTAATGATAAGATTACTATGGGGCCTGGGGTTGCTAAGGAAATCCGCCATCATGGATCCAAGATGACGCCTTAGCAACCACATAAACATACGGGCCCCCCTACACATTGTATCATTATGTGTGTTTTCATTAGGTGTGTGTATTGCGTGTGACGTCATCAGTTTGGCATTTACCGACGGAATTAGCTCCCCCTGTTTCTTAATTTTTACCTTCTGATTTCAGGTATTCTCTCCGGGACTCTCTCTCTCTCTCGATCAGTTTTCGCGTTACCGCCGGAATTATCTCTCCCTGTTTTCAATAGGGTGCGTGTATTGCGTGTGACGTCGTCAATTTTGTGTAAATGACGGAATTAACTCCCCTGTTTTAGCATTTTGCTTCTGATTTCAGGTATTCTCTCCAGGACTCTCTCGCCGCTGTTTTGTTGGGGTTTTTTTTCTCCTTTATTTTCTCCTCTTTTTCTGCTCTTTTGTTAATCATGTATTTTCATTTTCCTTAATAATCTTATGCATAAAACATATTCAAAAACAATAAATAGTTACAACATGCGTTATTTACAATATAAAATTCACGGCATATTTACAATGTTTTCGAGTGTGGTAGTAAATTGATATGACCTTTTTTTTCGTGTCGGAAGTGAGTGTGTCGGTGCCCTAGCAGGTGGTGTTGCGTCCTTGTTTGAACTAAAAATAATAGTTAACACGTAGACAATTCACAAAAATACTTACAGGGTAGTGTGTATTAATACTGGTCGCTTGCACGTCGTTGTCTATACAATCTTTTGCGATGTTGTTTCCTAATGCGCTCCTTGTTGTTTGATATATTTTGTCGTTCCTTCCTGTACATGCCTGGTTGCTGTTGTATTGGTGTTGGTGGGGAAAGTTTTATAGACTGTATAAGCTTGTCTTGTGATTCGGTGATGAAAAGTGTACGGTCGTCGAACGTGACGTCACTTTCATTGATCGATATCCGCTCTTAACTCAGGCCCGCATGTCGCAGAAGTTACAACGTTAGCGTACGTGATGCATGGTCGCGGGTTCGATGCGCGTCGGCGTCATTTGTTTGGGTTATTTTATTTTATTTTTTGTATAGAATCCTTCATACTATCATCGGAATGTTCGTTTTGTAACGAGGCTTTTGAAGTGTTATGATTGGTTATTTTTTATAATAAGGCCTATGATTGTTTCATTTTTAGTCACAAAACTTGGAGGAAGCAATAAACTTGATCGTTTTTCGTGTAGGAAGTGTGTGTGTTGGTGCTCTGGAAGGTGTTTTAGCAGTTGGTGTTGCGTCCTTGTTTGAACTGAAAAAGAACGTTAATATGTAGACAATTCGCAAGAATACATTAGCTAATGGTATTATAAAAGAGTAAGGTAAGTGAGTCCAAAATCCATTCGGACAATATACGTACAGGTTAGTGTAGATTATGTGCGTGTCTTTGCCTGTACATGCGTTGTCTGTGCTGTTTCTTGATGCGGTCCCTGTTGTTACTGATTGTCTGTTGTTCTCTTTTGTTGTTTTCTTTATGTTGCCCGTATCTGTGTAGGCGTTGACGGAGGTGACTGGATGGTTAGCATAAGCTTGTCTTGTGATTCAGTGTGTGGTCAATGTCTGAGCTTATCAGAAACTTGATTTGATTATTATTATTATTATTAGAAGATAAAAAGCAACATAAAACAGAATTGTTTTATTTTTTTTAAAGGTTTGAAATCTTCTCAATGCCGCATGATATCTTAACGGCGCACGACACAATGTGTAAGCTCGGTATACGAACGTTTCCTACATTTATCGGGATTCGAATGATAATTTCACATAACACTTTTGTGTTTTTAAACCAAAGAATCGCTTTTGATGTAAAAAAAATGTTGATTCAGTATTGTTTTTGGTCCATATTTGTGCTTATTTTGTCCTCTTTTTGTCATCAATATGTCATGATTCGTCCTCTTTTGTCGAAAATAGTATGTACTTTCGCTTTTAAACTCTCTTTCTTTAACATATTGTGGAAGAAACGAGCTCGGACTGAAGCGAAACCTATACATTACATTAGGTAAACACTTCTGTTTTCGTTGGATTGTCAAGCAGCAGAAATCGTTCGCCGAATCTTACAACTGTAAATCCATCGGAAGCTTGACGTCACTGTCATCGATCAATACCGGACCAACAAAATCTTTTTGTATCTGCTTTTCACTTGGGTCCGCATGGCTCAGTGGTTAGAACGTTAGGCCCTAGTGCACGGGATGTTCAAAAAAAATCTGAGATACTGAATTTGGAAAAATGCACAGCCAAGGCCTTTAAAGGAAGTTCTCCATGTGTGAATGTCTGCTGGAGTAATGGTATATTGGTGTGTTTACCCCCTTGCAATAGCGCAAACCTGATGCCGGCTTCAAAGTGCTACCTAACAGAGATACCATGCCAAAGACACCCACCACAGTATTCCACCCGGTGACAAAATAGTTAACATGTTAATATGTTGTTAGGGAGGGTTTAATAACTACCATATTTAAGGTATGTCCAGACTCGGCAAGATACTTTGGTTTGGTTTCATTTTGTTTAACGTCTTATAAACATATAAGTTCATTTAAGGCCGTGACCCCATGCGTGTTGTGTATGCGTGTATGTTAGTCGGTGACGGTATGTTTGCCTTCTTGTGAAAGCGTGGATCTGATGCCGACTTTATAGTGCTATCTCGCTAAAATACCATGCCGAAGACACCCAGCGCAGTATTCCACCCGGTCACATTATACTGACAACGGGTGAACCAGTTGTTGCTGTTTCCATTACCCTAAATGCTGAACGTTAATCAGGGAATAAGAACCATTTTTAAAAATTTTGGTATGTCTAAGCCTGGGGACAGAACAACTTGCTTTCCTCACCTGCGCAAACCAAACCTTGAACATTAAAGCCAAAAGTGAGGTTTTGCTATCCAAGGTGCTTGGAAATAAAAGGAAGTTAGAAGTAGAAAGAAATTAAAAGATCCCAAATGTTGCACCGAGTGCAGCAGTTTTGTTTTGGCCTATTTTGTGTCCCCAATTCTGCAGGGTGTTTTTTTTCTTCTTTCATTAGTCGCCTCTTACAATACATGAAGTGAGTTACAGCAGGTGTATCCTTTTCTCGATCCCGGGTTGGCAAACACACGGGAGATAAGGCAAAGGAAGGCGCTAGCAAAGGAAGTAGAAATCAAATATGCAACTCCAAATTGTTACAATAGGTGCACGAGATGTATTAAAAATTTTCAATCCCATTTGATGTCCTAGGGTAGAGAGCGCAAAAACAATTTCCAATTATGCAAGAGGTTTTTTTACGACATCCGGTGGGTGACAGTAGGTATTTTGTTTTTCCAGAATAAACATTATTATCACCATATTGCAAATTGATGCAAGCGCTTTATATTGCAACGTGTTTTGATATTAAAACTCATCAATACAAATATTCAGTTTCGCAAAGGATTGGGGTATAGGAGCCTTGCAAACGAAGTATGTTCTCACTCC
>NW_018407739.1:0-563 GCF_002113885.1 Mizuhopecten yessoensis | reverse complement strand
ATATATACACGGTGTACATTATCGCATACAAGCCTTCCGTATTTTAGTCATTCTGTAATTTTGATCTACAAATGATACCAAATCGCACAGTTGTGCGGAGAGAAGCGCACAACGGGGCGAACGATTGCTAAATCGCACAGTTGTGCGCACCATGTGTGGACGATGTGCGGACGGTGTGTGAACGATGTATGCACGGCGTGCGCACGCTATTTTTGGTGCGTTGTGCGGTCCCACAACTGTAATTCATCTTTGGATATGTTCTGCAAAATAACAAATAAATAACTTCTCTCAGGAAACATTTTTGAGTAAAATGTCAACTTCCGGGTTTCGGCAGGGGTCAAAATCCAAATGCATTATTGGGTAACAAACTTTCAAAATCTTCTTCTTAAGTTCCACGAGGTCTAGAGTCTTGATAAGAGCTAAGCTCACGGGTGCCGAAGGCACCCGTGCGAAGCTCTTTACCGGTAACATGTGCGGGTAAATAGATCTATCCAACCAAACTGATTCCATCACTGAAACGTACAGCTACAGCCTAGAAACTTTTTCGTACTTCCGGTGACCTC
>NW_018407738.1:484880-573881 GCF_002113885.1 Mizuhopecten yessoensis | reverse complement strand
ACTGTTGACCATGTATATACACGTAGTCACACACAGTTGACCATGGAGGTCCTAATATATATATAGGATCTTACATGATTTTCCATTTCATGAGATTTATGAAATGAGTCTTAAGATTTTTTCGATTTAATGAGCCTCTCAGTCTGGCGAGCTGAAATGAAAAATTTGTGACAAGTTCTATAAATTTCATATGAAATGAAAAAGAGTGTAAGATCCTTTTTATCACATAATCAAGATTTGTGGCATTTATTCATGCAACCTTGAAATGTAAAAAGCTGCCATTTTGACTCCATTGTGTAAGTCTGTGACGTCATGTACTTGTCCTAGGCGTGACGTCACAATTGAAACAATTGAAACTTACAACCAATCACAGGGCTGATAGGTCATTATTACATGGGTTAATGCGCAAAAAAATTATGACATGGGTATATATTCACTGGATAACACAGTACTTTATATGATAAAAGGAGGTACAATATCTTGAACATGTAACAAAAAGTTATATTATCTGACCACGTAAATAGCTTTATGTAGTTGTACATTTTTTTATCAGCACAATTTTCTCTGTTTCGATCGGTTGACAGGAAGAGGGGTGGAACATGTGTGTTTGCCAACCCCGTGGCGAACTACGTGTGGGAGGCAGAGCTATGTGTGGTGGAGAAAAAATTTATTTGTGCCCGGCCACAAGGTATGTATAGTGATACACAATGATTCTCACCCCATTTTGAAAGAATGTTTTTAAAACAAGTCTTATACTGGTACATTGCATTTTGAGCTTGAACAAGCTCCTTGATCAGAAGAAAATGTGTCTGCCAAAAATATGAAAAAAATATTCCTTGTACATGTATTATTATTTGTACACATTACTATTCTAGTATAAAGGTCAAACAACAACCTCACAATGGAAGGACAATGTCACACATACCAGTATGAGGTCTTGATCGAAGGGATATGCCACATGATGCATTTACCCGCACTTCAAATCTCCATATTTTATGCGGAACTCCATATTTTTCCGTATTTTTTCCACAGAAGAAATATGGAGAAATGCGGAAAATGATTTCTGCATTTCTTATATGGAGAATATATGAAAACAATACGGAGAAAATATGGAGAAAATGCGTTAAACCTGACTTTGAAAATATTTGATATGGAGAAATTAGACTTAGCCAAATTAACAAAAACAGAATACAGATTATATGGACTTACAATTTTACTGATGCAGTGAAAAATATGGAAAAATATGGTAAAATACAAAAATGATGATTGATAAGCACAGCTACTTCGGTCCATATAGAATCCTGGTCTATGATTGGTCAATTTTCACATTCAAATTCTGAAAGCATTCAGGTCAGTTGGGGTCTGAGTAAGGTCATGAAGGTCTGTAACTGTTAACATGACTATCAATACATCAGGTAAGAGAAAAGAAAATATCAAACTTACATAGAACATAAATGAAGATCTTGTGATGGTGAGCATCAAGGCCCTTCTGTACATGTTATATATTGTCTAAGTATACTTGTTTGATATATGACAAATCCAGTTGTTCACACTGCAGTACTATGTAAACTCCTATAGGTACATGTCCTGATGGCTGGGTCAGTAATGCTGAGAAGTGTTATCAGGTCAACTCGGCAGCCAACGCGCAAACAACCTGGTTTGCAGCAAAAACTTTTTGTGAGAACCAGAAAACCAAGCTTCTCACCATTGACAGGTACAATGACACAGAATTAGAAACTTAAGCTATCTAATTGACAAACATTTTGTAAACTTGTGAAAACCTGGTCTCAGTAGTTGAAATCAGGATCAACTGAATGGCAACTCAGCACAAATATTTATGCGTCATATTTTTAAAGAGATTGAAATTCACAGCTGAATCAGGATGATGAATAGGGATTCAGATTTATCATCTGAATGAAATAAATACAAGAAAAAGTGTTAATTTTCAAAAATGTCTCAATAATTGTATCTTGAAAATTTGCATTAAAATCTTGTTTAACATAATTATATCAGTCTTTAAACCTGGGCCTGTATTAATAAATCCGTTCTAATGCTCAAACTTGGATTCTTTGCTCAAACACATTTCCCGTTCTGGTGAATTCAGAACATCACCACATTTTGGAAAAAATTTGGAAAAATTTGGAGACTTCAAACTGAGTATTGCTTTAAATGGCTACACAAGCTTATTTGACTGTATCACATGATTTAGAAAGTTGCCTTGAGTAAAGAACCCATGAATGAGCTTGAGAATGGCGTCATGAATACGGGCCATGGACCCAGATGTTAAGTACAGGAAAACCTTTCTGTTCTAAATAGATACATTGGTCCATAAGTTTCAAAATAAATCTATTATGGAGTTTATTCTACTGACTAAAAGTGATTAAGTTGCGTGTCTTACATGTATAAATGAATTGGGTTCTGTCCCTGGTAGGAATGTGGAGTATTCAGTTTACCATTCCATGTTTGTGTGTTACAGTGACAAAGAAGATGATTTTATACAATCCTCGCTCAATGATCTGAAAATACAGAGGACATGGCTAGGCTTCTCAGGTAAGCCCTACTAGTTTCCTTTTCTTGCTGTAGTAAGTTTCAGGTAAGCCCTACTAGTTTCCTTTTCTTGCTGTAGTCTTTCAGATAAGCCGTACTTGTTTCTTTTTCTTGCTGTAGTCTTTCAGGTAAGCGGTACTAGTTTCCTTTTCTTGCTGTAGTAAGTTTCAGGTAAGCCCTACTAGTTTCCTTTTCTTGCTGTAGTAAGTTTCAGGTAAGCGGTATTAGTTTCCTTTTCTTGCTGTAGTAAGTTTCAGGTAAGCCGTACTTGTATCTTTTTCTTGCTGTAGTAAGTTTCAGCTAAGCCCTACTAGTTTCCTTTTCTTGCTGTAGTAAGTTTCAGGTAAGCGGTATTAGTTTCCTTTTCTTGCTGTAGTAAGTTTCAGGTAAGCCGTACTTGTATCTTTTTCTTGCTGTAGTAAGTTTCAGCTAAGCCCTACTAGTTTCCTTTTCTTGCTGTAGTAAGTTTCAGGTAAGCGGTATTAGTTTCCTTTTCTTGCTGTAGTAAGTTTCAGGTAAGCCTAACTAGTTTCTTTTTCTTGCTGTAGTCTTTCAGCTTTATCAAATGTTGTATATTTGATATGTCATAATTGATAATAAATGTACAGAACTTAGGTCTTAAGCTACCGAGTCTACTTGACAAATGTCTTTCATGGCTTTCGTTTCTATCATTAACGATCTGTTACAGATGTAAACTCCCCCAACATATACCAGTGGAACAACGGGACCATGATAACCAGCGGCTACACTAACTGGGACACTAACTTCCCTGCACAGCACAGTTCAAAGGTCACGAACTGTGGCATCCTACAGATCGGTACGTCAGACCATCACTGCTTTAATGTCATAGTTCAAAATCACTCCAGGAACAGAAAGTTCAAGGTCGTGAAATGTTAGTTAGATATCAGACTGTGTAAGTTAAATTATTTTTCATGGAATCAGTTGTGTTCAAAGATGCACAAAACCACTGAGGTGTTAATAATCGTGTTCAAAATAATATTCATGAAACCGAAAGAATTAATTGTTGAAATCATTATTTAAAAGTAAAATTAAATGAATTTCCTCCACCACTCTGTATAATTGCAGGCCCCAGCAGTAGCTCCTGGTCCAATGGGTACTGTTTTGACCTGCTTCCATTCATCTGCAAATCAGAACTTGTGAAGACTGTTATTCAACAGAGCCCTCCACCAGGTAAGATTACCGAGCTCACTGCCAGGGATATCCAAACACTGTTTAGGGACAAGTAGTCCCTTACATGTACCACTGGCAATGACTATATTGTTCACATTGCATCGTCAGTCGGTGTGTCACTTCGTCTGGAGCATATATCTCAAATATTTTTTTATCTACAATTGACTAATTTTTAGCTCACCTGGCCTGAAGGGCCAAGTGAGCTTATGGCATGGTGCGGCGTCCGTCGTCCGTCCGTCCGGCGTCCGGCGTCCGGCGTCCGTCCGGCGTCAACTTTTTACTTTAAACAACTTCTTCTCAGTAACCAAAAGGCCGAGGGTGATGAAATTTGGCCAGAAGCATGCTTGGATGAAGGGCTACCAAGTTTGTTCAAATAAATGACCTTCATCAATTTTCAAGGTCACAGGGGTCAAATATGTTAAAATCTGTAAACAACTTCTTCTGAATAACCAAGAGGCCTAGGATGATGATATTTTGCCAGTTACCTGCTCAAATGAAGGGCTACCAAGTTTGTTCAAATAAATGACCTTGCCTTATATTCAAGGTCACAGGGGTCAAATATGTTTAAAAACCTTTAAACAACTTCTTTTGAATAACCAAGAGGCCTAGGGTAATAATATTTGGCCAGAATTATGCTTGGATGAAGGGCTACCAAGTTTGTTCAAATAAATGACCTTGACTTATATCCAGGGTCACAGGGGTCAAATATGTTAAAAACATTTAAACAACTTCTTTTAAAAAACCAAGAGGCCTAGGGTAATAATATTTGGCCAGAATTATGCTTGGATGAAGGGCTACCAAGTTTGTTCAAATAAATGACCTTCATCACTTTTCAATGTCACAGGGGTCAAACATGTTAAAATCTTTAAACAACTTCTTCTGAATAACCAAGAGGCCTAGGATGATGATATTTGGCCATTAACATACTTGGATGAAGGGCTACCAAGATTTTTTTCAAATAAATGACCTTGCCTTATATTCAAGGTCACAGGGGTCAAATATGTTAAAATTCTTTAAACAACTTCTTTTGAATAACCAAGAGGCCTTGGGTGATGATATTTGGCCAGAAGCATGCTTGGATTAAGGGCTACCAAGTTTGTTCAAATAAATGACCTTCATCAATGTTCAAGGTCACAGGGTCAAATATGTTAAAATCTTTAAACGACTTCTTCTGAATAACCAAAAGGCCTAGGATGATGATATTTGGCCAGTTACATGCTTGGATGAAGGTCTACCAAGTTTGTTCAAATGAATGACCTTGATTTATATTCAAGGTCACAGGGGTCAAATATGGTAAAATCCTTTAAACAACTTCTTTTGAATAACCGAGAGGCCTAGGGTGATGATATTTAGCCAGTAACATGCTTGGATAAAGGGCTACCAAGTTTGTACAAATAAATGACCTTGACTTATATTCAAGGTCACAGGGGTGAAATATGTTAAAAACCTTTAAACGACTTCTGAATAACCGACAGACCTTGGGTGATGATATTTTGCCAGTTACCTGCTCAAATGAAGGGCTACCAAGTTTGTTCAAAGAAATGACCTTGGTTTATATTCAAGGTCACTGGGGTCAAATATGTTTAAAACCTTTAAAAGACTTCTTCGAAATAACAAAGAGGCTTAAGGTGATGATATTTGGCCAGTAACATGCTTGGATGAAGGGCTACCAAGTCTGTTCAAATAAATGACCTTGATTTGTATTCAAGGTCACTGGAGTCAAATATGTTTAAAACCTTTAAACGACTTCTTCTGAATAACCAAGAGGCCTAGGGTGATAATATTTGACCAGTAACATGCTTGGATGAAGGGCTACCAAGTTTGTTCAAATAAATGACCTTGATTTATATTCAAGGTCACTGGGGTCAAATATGTTTAAAAACCTTTAAACGACTTCTTCTGAATAACCGAGGGGTCTAGGGTGTTGCTATTTGGCCAGTACCTTGATTTATATTCAAGGTCACTGGGGTCTTCAAATAAATGACCTTGATTTATATTCAAGGTCACTGGGGTCAAATATGTTTAAAAACCTTTAAACGACTTCTTCTGAATAACCGAGGGGTCTAGGGTGTTGCTATTTGGCCAGTAACATGCTGGGATGAAGGGCTACCAAGTTTGTTCAAATGAATGACCTTTGCCCATTTTTTCTGAATTACTTTAAACTTTAAGCCAAGACGCTGATATTTTGCCTGTAGCTTTATTTTAGTCATCTTTTAAAGTTACAATTGTTAGATTAATACCAGGTGAGCGATGCAGGCCCATTGGGCCTCTTGTTCATGTGAGTACTTAATCTTTTGATGGCACAGTGTAATGTGCTGAACACAACTTTTGTGCTGTACTATATAAAGAGTTATGGCTAAAGAGTTATGGCCCTTGTATCACCATGAAGCACTTTGTCAACGTTTGCATCTGAGTACCTATTGTAATGGTGAAATGTCACACATTAAAATCAGATCTTGTGTCACACTAGATACAGAGTTATGGCCCATTGTACATTTTTGATTTATACCACAGTTCGTCAGGAGGTAAGTGACTACAGATTTGTCACATTAGCTTGGTATCTGTATCTAGCTATCTCATTCATCGACAACTTGATCTAAAGAACTGTCCTAATGTTAACCCACAATGGTCATCATATCTGTGGTGTCCTTGAACAAGGCCACCTGATATTTCCAATCTGCTTAGCTGTACAAACTACATACCAGTCTTTAGTTACATGTGAATACTTCTCTGTGATACATAAGGGTAGAAAATAATTTATTTACTTTATCAAATCTAAGAATTCTAAATGCAGTTTTATATTGAACATTACCATGCATTAACAACTTGGCTTCAAAACTAATTGTTAGAATAAAAATGTTATCTAACATACAAAAATGTGAAGATTAACAGGGTTACAGTACATCAATATAGACATGTGTGTGAGCCGATTGTCTGTGTATGTGTTTGCCAGTCACCCAGCACTGTGACCAAGGCTGGAAGCTGTTCAGGAACCAGTGTTACTATTTTGGTCACTCGGACAACTCCACCGGCTACAGCTTCACCGATGCTCACCACTACTGTGTCTTGAACGGATCCGAGCTTACCTCCATTACAGATGCTTATGAACAGTCATTTATCACAGGTAAATCAGTGTCAGAGGTCATATCCTATATATATTAACCAAAATATATCAATTGGTCTATCATTTAAATGAAGAATTCCTTGATGCTTTAAGTAATATTTCAATTAGTCCATCATTTAAATATAGAATTCCTTGATGCTTCAAGTATGTTTTTGATGAGTTACTTTGTATAGTATCTTCTATGTTATGAAAGAGTTTTCCTGACTCCCAAGTTTACAGTAGATTGTCTCCCTTGTTTTTGTAAGACGATCTGTCCTGTTTGTGGTAGATTGTCTCCCTTGTTTTTGTAAGACGATCTGTCCTGTTTGTGGTAGATTGTCTCTCTTGTTTATGGTGTAGGTGATCTGTCCTGTTTGTGGTAAATTGTCTCTCTTGTTTATGGTAGGTGATCTCCCTTGTTTATGGTAGGTGATCTGTCCTGTTTGTGGTAGATTGTCTCCCTTGTTTATGGTAGATGATCTGTCCTGTTTGTGGTAGATTGTCTCCCTTGTTTATGGTAGATGATCTGTCCTGTTTGTGGTAGATTGTCTCCCTTGTTTATGGTAGATGATCTGTCCTGTTTGTGGTAGATTGTCTCCCTTGTTTATGGTAGATGATCTGTCCTGTTTGTGGTAGATTGTCTCCCTTGTTTATGGTAGATGATCTGTCCTGTTTGTGGTAGATTGTCTCCCTTGTTTATGGTAGATGATCTGTCCTGTTTGTGGTAGATTGTCTCCCTTGTTTATGGTAGATGATCTGTCCTGTTTGTGGTAGATTGTCTCCCTTGTTTATGGTAGATGATCTGTCCTGTTTGTGGTAGATTGTCTCCCTTGTTTATGGTAGATGATCTGTCCTGTTTGTGGTAGATTGTCTCCCTTGTTTATGGTAGATGATCTGTCCTGTTTGTGGTAGATTGTCTCCCTTGTTTATGGTAGATGATCTGTCCTGTTTGTGGTAGATTGTCTCCCTTGTTTATGGTAGATGATCTGTCCTGTTTGTGGTAGATTGTCTCCCTTGTTTATGGTAGATGATCTGTCCTGTTTGTGGTAGATTGTCTCCCTTGTTTATGGTAGATGATCTGTCCTGTTTGTGGTAGATTGTCTCCCTTGTTTATGGTAGATGATCTGTCCTGTTTGTGGTAGATTGTCTCCCTTGTTTATGGTAGATGATCTGTCCTGTTTGTGGTAGATTGTCTCCCTTGTTTATGGTAGATGATCTGTCCTGTTTGTGGTAGATTGTCTCCCTTGTTTATGGTAGATGATCTGTCCTGTTTGTGGTAGATTGTCTCCCTTGTTTATGGTAGATGATCTGTCCTGTTTGTGGTAGATTGTCTCCCTTGTTTATGGTAGATGATCTGTCCTGTTTGTGGTAGATTGTCTCCCTTGTTTATGGTAGATGATCTGTCCTGTTTGTGGTAGATTGTCTCCCTTGTTTATGGTAGATGATCTGTCCTGTTTGTGGTAGATTGTCTCCCTTGTTTATGGTAGATGATCTGTCCTGTTTGTGGTAGATTGTCTCCCTTGTTTATGGTAGATGATCTGTCCTGTTTGTGGTAGATTGTCTCCCTTGTTTATGGTAGATGATCTGTCCTGTTTGTGGTAGATTGTCTCCCTTGTTTATGGTAGATGATCTGTCCTGTTTGTGGTAGATTGTCTCCCTTGTTTATGGTAGATGATCTGTCCTGTTTGTGGTAGATTGTCTCCCTTGTTTATGGTAGATGATCTGTCCTGTTTGTGGTAGATTGTCTCCCTTGTTTATGGTAGATGATCTGTCCTGTTTGTGGTAGATTGTCTCCCTTGTTTATGGTAGATGATCTGTCCTGTTTGTGGTAGATTGTCTCCCTTGTTTATGGTAGATGATCTGTCCTGTTTGTGGTAGATTGTCTCCCTTGTTTATGGTAGATGATCTGTCCTGTTTGTGGTAGATTGTCTCCCTTGTTTATGGTAGATGATCTGTCCTGTTTGTGGTAGATTGTCTCCCTTGTTTATGGTAGATGATCTGTCCTGTTTGTGGTAGATTGTCTCCCTTGTTTATGGTAGATGATCTGTCCTGTTTGTGGTAGATTGTCTCCCTTGTTTATGGTAGATGATCTGTCCTGTTTGTGGTAGATTGTCTCCCTTGTTTATGGTAGATGATCTGTCCTGTTTGTGGTAGATTGTCTCCCTTGTTTATGGTAGATGATCTGTCCTGTTTGTGGTAGATTGTCTCCCTTGTTTATGGTAGATGATCTGTCCTGTTTGTGGTAGATTGTCTCCCTTGTTTATGGTAGATGATCTGTCCTGTTTGTGGTAGATTGTCTCCCTTGTTTATGGTAGATGATCTGTCCTGTTTGTGGTAGATTGTCTCCCTTGTTTATGGTAGATGATCTGTCCTGTTTGTGGTAGATTGTCTCCCTTGTTTATGGTAGATGATCTGTCCTGTTTGTGGTAGATTGTCTCCCTTGTTTATGGTAGATGATCTGTCCTGTTTGTGGTAGATTGTCTCCCTTGTTTATGGTAGATGATCTGTCCTGTTTGTGGTAGATTGTCTCCCTTGTTTATGGTAGATGATCTGTCCTGTTTGTGGTAGATTGTCTCCCTTGTTTATGGTAGATGATCTGTCCTGTTTGTGGTAGATTGTCTCCCTTGTTTATGGTAGATGATCTGTCCTGTTTGTGGTAGATTGTCTCCCTTGTTTATGGTAGATGATCTGTCCTGTTTGTGGTAGATTGTCTCCCTTGTTTATGGTAGATGATCTGTCCTGTTTGTGGTAGATTGTCTCCCTTGTTTATGGTAGATGATCTGTCCTGTTTGTGGTAGATTGTCTCCCTTGTTTATGGTAGATGATCTGTCCTGTTTGTGGTAGATTGTCTCCCTTGTTTATGGTAGATGATCTGTCCTGTTTGTGGTAGATTGTCTCCCTTGTTTATGGTAGATGATCTGTCCTGTTTGTGGTAGATTGTCTCCCTTGTTTATGGTAGATGATCTGTCCTGTTTGTGGTAGATTGTCTCCCTTGTTTATGGTAGATGATCTGTCCTGTTTGTGGTAGATTGTCTCCCTTGTTTATGGTAGATGATCTGTCCTGTTTGTGGTAGATTGTCTCCCTTGTTTATGGTAGATGATCTGTCCTGTTTGTGGTAGATTGTCTCCCTTGTTTATGGTAGATGATCTGTCCTGTTTGTGGTAGATTGTCTCCCTTGTTTATGGTAGATGATCTGTCCTGTTTGTGGTAGATTGTCTCCCTTGTTTATGGTAGATGATCTGTCCTGTTTGTGGTAGATTGTCTCCCTTGTTTATGGTAGATGATCTGTCCTGTTTGTGGTAGATTGTCTCCCTTGTTTATGGTAGATGATCTGTCCTGTTTGTGGTAGATTGTCTCCCTTGTTTATGGTAGATGATCTGTCCTGTTTGTGGTAGATTGTCTCCCTTGTTTATGGTAGATGATCTGTCCTGTTTGTGGTAGATTGTCTCCCTTGTTTATGGTAGATGATCTGTCCTGTTTGTGGTAGATTGTCTCCCTTGTTTATGGTAGATGATCTGTCCTGTTTGTGGTAGATTGTCTCCCTTGTTTATGGTAGATGATCTGTCCTGTTTGTGGTAGATTGTCTCCCTTGTTTATGGTAGATGATCTGTCCTGTTTGTGGTAGATTGTCTCCCTTGTTTATGGTAGATGATCTGTCCTGTTTGTGGTAGATTGTCTCCCTTGTTTATGGTAGATGATCTGTCCTGTTTGTGGTAGATTGTCTCCCTTGTTTATGGTAGATGATCTGTCCTGTTTGTGGTAGATTGTCTCCCTTGTTTATGGTAGATGATCTGTCCTGTTTGTGGTAGATTGTCTCCCTTGTTTATGGTAGATGATCTGTCCTGTTTGTGGTAGATTGTCTCCCTTGTTTATGGTAGATGATCTGTCCTGTTTGTGGTAGATTGTCTCCCTTGTTTATGGTAGATGATCTGTCCTGTTTGTGGTAGATTGTCTCCCTTGTTTATGGTAGATGATCTGTCCTGTTTGTGGTAGATTGTCTCCCTTGTTTATGGTAGATGATCTGTCCTGTTTGTGGTAGATTGTCTCCCTTGTTTATGGTAGATGATCTGTCCTGTTTGTGGTAGATTGTCTCCCTTGTTTATGGTAGATGATCTGTCCTGTTTGTGGTAGATTGTCTCCCTTGTTTATGGTAGATGATCTGTCCTGTTTGTGGTAGATTGTCTCCCTTGTTTATGGTAGATGATCTGTCCTGTTTGTGGTAGATTGTCTCCCTTGTTTATGGTAGATGATCTGTCCTGTTTGTGGTAGATTGTCTCCCTTGTTTATGGTAGATGATCTGTCCTGTTTGTGGTAGATTGTCTCCCTTGTTTATGGTAGATGATCTGTCCTGTTTGTGGTAGATTGTCTCCCTTGTTTATGGTAGATGATCTGTCCTGTTTGTGGTAGATTGTCTCCCTTGTTTATGGTAGATGATCTGTCCTGTTTGTGGTAGATTGTCTCCCTTGTTTATGGTAGATGATCTGTCCTGTTTGTGGTAGATTGTCTCCCTTGTTTATGGTAGATGATCTGTCCTGTTTGTGGTAGATTGTCTCCCTTGTTTATGGTAGATGATCTGTCCTGTTTGTGGTAGATTGTCTCCCTTGTTTATGGTAGATGATCTGTCCTGTTTGTGGTAGATTGTCTCTCTTGTTTATGATAGGTGATCTGTCCTGTTTGTGGTAGATTGTCTCCCTTGTTTATGGTGTAGATGATCTGTCCTGTTTGTGGTAGATTGTCTCTCTTGTTTATGGTAGATGATCTGTCCTGTTTGTGGTAAATTGTCTCTCTTGTTTATGGTAGGTGATCTCCCTTGTGTATGGTAGATGTACTATCCTGTTTGTGGTAGATTGTCTCCTTTGTTAAGGTAGATGATCTCCCTTGTTTATGGTAGATGATCTCCCTTGTTTATGGTAGGTGATCTGTCCTGTTTGTGGCAGGTTATTGTGGCTTTCTATGGTAGATTTCACTTCTATTTCCTAGTTCAATGAAGAAAGAAGCCTAAATTGAAATTTATAGATTTTGTCTACATTATGAATTCCCTGATCATTGTACATTATCTCTTGAGTATCTCTCCAGCTCATATTAAATAGTCTCCCTTGATTCCTTGCTGTTTTCTCTTTTAGTTAATCAGGCCCAAATCGACACAGCTTGGATTGGTCTCAAGTACAGCGTCATCAAGAAAACAGTTGTCCAGATTGTGGACAACACACCTGTATGAAGTCCTCTTTATTGAATTATTCACAAATAACACAACACATTAATAAAATAGATTAATTTCCCAACATCTGGCTCTATTACTTATTTATTATGATAATGTATAGTTCTAAATTTGTAAAGACACGAAATATATTTTTTTATAAATGTTAAATATAAAGTTCACTTCCATCCTACTACTTCTTTTAATATGAAATATGATTATTAATTTTGTTTCAACTCACAAACAGTCTAATATATGTAAGAATTTATATATTTAAGCGTAGGTTAATGATGTACATGATTTTAAAAAGATACGTTGGTTTTTTTTGCAGATACAATTCCATAGTTTTTTCCCCGGTGAACCAGATGATGTCACCACTGGTTCTACATGTATTCGTATTGTGGCAGGCAGACAGGACTACACTGGGTCATGGGACGATGGGAACTGTACCAGTAAACTAGACTTCATCTGTAAGAAACAAGCATGTAGGTCTACAGTACATTACACAATATACAGTGTCTAATGGTAATTGTGTAAAAGATGTGCATTGATAAGGTTGCCTTACAATTAAGTGTCAGCTGTAGGGAATTTCCCTTTAGCTCAGCGATAGAACATCGGGCTGGAGAGCCAAGGGTTTGAGCCTCAGCGACAGCACTATTTTTATCACTATTCCTCGTCCTACTACAATTGTCAGATATTTGTTTTGAGTATAGATTGTCTTCAAAACCTGTTCTACATTCCACAATGTCAGATGGATATTGTTACTGCAGTTATTTTCTCTGTGCAGAAGTATTTTTGTATACAAACAGCAGTTATAACGTGTTGTTTTATATCTAATGGTTCAGTCGTTGTCTTGTCTCAATGCAGCTTCTAACCAAAAAGGAAATAAATTGACATGCTTTGAGACCCGATTGATTCAATACATTGACTTGGTTATTTGGTTCAATCAGTTATGATTCTGGAGGCACGGTAGCAGGACGTCGGGCTTGTGATTAAGGGTTGCGGGTTCGAGTCACGGCACAGCACCGTGTTGTATTTTTGAACAAGATACTTTACTCCGCTTGTTCCAGTCTACTCATGCAGCTGTAAATGAGTATGTGGTTGGGCCGAAACAGCAGCACCGGCTGTATGCTCCCTAGGGAGTTGAGAAATATATTGGCTGGTTACAAAAGCCCCATAATCACGGATGATAATTTATGAACCGCTTTGAGACGTACTACCAACTATGTTGTGATAAAGCGGTATATAGGAACCTCAAATTATTACTATTATTATCATTTATTCTATAAACATGACCATGGTATTTAAACTTATTTTATTTTAAGCTATGAATTGTTTGAATTTTGTCCTGGGATTCATTATTGGCCGTTAGTGACACCTCTCACTGACTATTTGTTCCTCGATATACTTACTTCAAGAACATCTGTGACTGTAGTTTATTTGTGTTTCATTACTTGCCATTAGATACACCTCTGATTCTATTCTTTATGTTTCATTACTTATCATTAGATACACCTCTGATTCTATTCTTTGTGTTTCATTACTTGCCATTAGATACACCTCTGACTCTATTCTTTGTGTTTCATTACTTGCCATTAGATACACCTCTGACTCTATTCTTTGTGTTTCATTACTTACCATTAGATACACCTCTGACTCTATTCTTTGTGTTTCATTACTAACCATTAGATACACCTCTGACTCTATTCTTTGTTTAACTCTGTTTCTTATATTAGTGTTAGCAGAATGTCAGACACCTAAACCACTTGGCCACAGCGGCCCTTTTTCTCGATTTCCAGTGTTGTCTTTCGAATACCTTTCTAGCACCTTGTTTATCTGGGTTATAATGACACCTCTGGTTGTATTGTTTGTGATTCATTATTTACTATTAGGTACTCCTCTGACTCTATTGTTTGTGGTTCACTACTTGCCATTTGATACACCTCTGGTTGTATTCTTTGTGATTCATTATTTACCATTAGGTACTCTTCTGACTCTATTGTTTGTGGTTCACTACTTGCCATTTGATACACCTCTGGCTGTGTTGTTTTTTTCAGACCCTGGACCTCCTTCTATGACAACACCTCCTTCTACTACAGGTATGGTATATCAGCTATTTTATTTCCAGGATATTAGTACTCCTTCAGGAATTATGTTCATGAATGTATTATCAAACAAATATTTTCTTTGCTTCCTGATTAAGGCCAGAAGGCTAAAATTTGAATATGAGAACTATAATATTTCTTTCAATTTATTTCACAAAATTTGTTACAGAATCTATGTTCCTTATGATACAGAATATAATGGTCATTAAGGGCCTATCACATACTACTGATGTACCTCGCCGGGTCTAAATATCAGCAAAGAATTAACAACGGCGAGAAAATCGGCAGGGCTCAGGCGAGAAAGAGCTTGAAAAAAAAAATCAAAATTGACCGTATAGCAATACCAATGTAGAACCGGCATTCCCGTTGCAATACCGTTGTTCTATCATTATTCTGCCAGTGTAAGAGCCAATGTGCTAGCTAATACCACTTTCCTGTCGTTAGTACATCAGCGGCACATCAGTACTACTTCGGTGGTATTCGGTAGTACTAGGGTATTACATCAGTACCAGTACGGTACACATTGAGGCCACCGTAGAGCTGCTGTTCCATTACGGGGTGCTACCGGTGCTCTACCGACATTAACTAAGCCATACCGGAGTACTGCCGTTGTAGTGCCGTTGTAGTCGCGTTACTCGCTCCGGCAGCACAATGGCTGAATTTTTCAAGCAAGTTAAAAATATTCTACCGTAACCTGCCGTTGCTAAATTTTTCGCTGATGTTCTGACGATGTTCTACCGTTTCTTAGCCATGTGATACGGTTGTACTGCCCTACTAGTACCGATCCCAGAAAATCGCCGAATTTTTGCTCCGGTATAGCTCCGGCGACTTCAATCGGCTAGGTGTGACGACAGGCCCTTTAGGCAAACCCTGGTCAGGGAATATTGCTTTGTTGAAAGTTAGAATTCACAATAAGCATGCTTGTGTTATTAATGAGATACACTGCATGTATTGAGTGAAATATCTTGAGAATTATTTCTAAGGAACAGTACTGAATCACTCTTTTATGTAAGATGTTTTTTTCATCTCTGGCAAGAGACTATTTTCTAGGATAATTTTTACAATTGCACCATAAAGGTAAAAAACATATACATGTTATTTGCTGTTTTTTCATTCATGATCGATTAAGATTTATTTGTAATGTCAAAGCAAACATATTAAAGATGGTGGATGAAAGGAGATGTACATTGATCATAGTTGTACGCTTAAACACCACTAACACTCAGCAGTTTACACTGTCATAAATTATTAAGATGTTGCAAATAAAGTTTCCATCGACTTAATGTTACTCAAAATATGACTAAATACGAAAATATGTCCCAACCAATAAAATTGCAGATTTTTTATGTGAGGTTTTAATAAACGTGATTGTTGACCGTTGTTGTAGTTTTTGGCTGGTCATACAAGTGTGGCCCAGACTGGATATACAACTCTCTGGACGACTACTGCTACCAGATCATTGACGACCACCCTAAGACCTGGCCTGACGCTCAGTGGGACTGTAACAGAAGGGGTGGCAACCTCAGCAGTATTAGTGGCCCAAGGGAACAGAACTTTCTACAGGGTAATTAAATAATGAATATTTGAATTATCAAATGGGGGACATTTTATTCTACAAACTCCAATTAAGGAATCCTTTACTTTAGATTGCTTTACCATCAATGAAACTGATTGAGTAACCTGGACAACGTTAACGTACCATCAATGAAACTGATGGAGTTACCTGGACAACGGTACCATCAATGAAACTGATGGAGTTACCTGGACAACAATACCATCAATGAAACTGATTGAGTTCCCTGGACAACATACCATCAATGAAACTGATTGAGTTACCTGAACAACAGTACCATCAATGAAGCTAATTGAGTTACCTGGACAATGGTACCATCAATGTAACTGATTGAGTTCCCTGGACAATGGTACCATCAATGGAACTGATGGAGTTACCTGGACAACGGTACCATCAATGAAACTGATTGAGATACCTGGACAACAATACCATCAATGAAACTGATTGAGTTCCCTGGACAACATACCATCAATGAAACTGATTGAGTTACCTGGACAACAATACCATCAATGAAACTGATTGAGTTACCTTAACAACAGTACCATCAATGAAGCTGATTGAGTTACCTGGACAATGGTACCATCAATGTAACTGATTGAGTTCCCTGGACAATGGTACCATCAATGGAACTGATTGAGATACCTGGACAACAATACCATCAATGAAACTGATTGAGTTACCTGGACAACAATACCATCAATGAAGCTGATTGAGTTCCCTGGACAACATACCATCAATGAAACTGATTGAGTTACCTGGACAACAGTACCATCAATGAAGCTAATTGAGTTACCTGGACAATGGTACCATCAATGGAACTGATTGAGTTCCCTGGACAATGGTACCATGAATGAAGCTGATTGAGTTACCTGGACAATGGTACCATCAATGAAACTGATTGAGTTCCCTGGACAACATACCATCAATGGAACTGATTGAGTTACCTGGAGAATGGTACCATCAATGAAACTGATTGAGTTCCCTGGAGAATGGTACCATCAATGAAGCTGATTGAGTTCCCTGGACAACATACCATCAATGAAACTGATTGAGTTACCTGGACAACAGTACCATCAATGAAGCTAATTGAGTTATCTGGACAACAGTACCATCAATGAAGCTAATTGAGTTATCTGGACAACAGTACCATCAATGGAACTGATTGAGTTACCTGGACAATGGTACCATCAATGGAACTGATTGAGTTACCTAGACAATGGTACCATCAATGAAACTGATTGAGTTACCTGGACAATGGTACCATCAATGGAACTGATTGAGTTACCTGGACAATGGTACCATCAATGAAACTGATTGAGTTACCTGGACAATGGTACCATCAATGGAACTGATTGAGTTACCTGGAGAATGGTACCATCAATGAAACTGATTGAGTTACCTGGACAATGGTACCATCAATGAAACTGATTGAGTTCCCTGGAGAATGGTACCATCAATGAAGCTGATTGAGTTACCTGGACAATGGTACCATCAATGAAGCTGATTGAGTTACCTGGAGAATGGTACCATCAATGAAACTGATTGAGTTCCCTGGACAATGGTACCATCAATGAAACTGATTGAGTTACCTGGACAATGGTACCATCAATGGAACTGATTGAGTTACCTGGAGAATGGTACCATCAATGAAACTGATTGAGTTACCTGGACAATGGTACCATCAATGAAACTGATTGAGTTCCCTGGAGAATGGTACCATCAATGAAGCTGATTGAGTTACCTGGACAATGGTACCATCAATGAAGCTGATTGAGTTACCTGGAGAATGGTACCATCAATGAAGCTGATTGAGTTCCCTGGACAACAGTACCATCAATGAAACTGATTGAGTTCCCTGGACAATGGTACCATCAATGGAACTGATTGAGTTACCTGGAGAATGGTACCATCAATGAAGCTGATTGAGTTACCTGGACAATGGTACCATCAATGAAACTGATTGAGTTCCCTGGAGAATGGTACCATCAATGAAACTGATTGAGTTCCCTGGACAATGGTACCATCAATGAAGCTGATTGAGTTACCTGGAGAATGGTACCATCAATGAAGCTGATTGAGTTACCTGGACAATGGTACCATCAATGAAGCTGATTTAGTTACCTGGACAATGGTACCATCAATGAAACTGATTGAGTTACCTGGACAACAGAAGTGTACAAGCCCAAATGTGCTACAAACAAAACTTAGGGGGAGGCTACTGTATATAGGAAAAATGGCAGTGCAGTGGGACAGGGATCCTTAACTCAATATCCAACTTTCTTCTGAAGCCCTTTTATGGGAAAAATACTTTTTTTAAATAAATCAAAATAGGTATAGACACTTTTTCTACAATACATCTTTCACCTGTTATAATAATAATAGTTTCAAATTCAGTCGTATTTATTGTGACCAGTATATGTTTCTAATTAATTCTTTGTCTGCATTCTCCATTTGATTATGTTAAAAGTCTTTAGCAGAAGCAGTCAATGGAGATTACCTGTATCAATACTAGACCTGAGTATTTCATCAACAGGTAGGTTTGACTCACAAGATACATAAAAACCAGTTAATACTGATACAATGAAATTTGTATTCCAGCGGTTCTTTCCTCTGGTCAGTTTGCCAACCTACCATACAACTTCTGGATAGGAGCCACAGATGGGACAGTGGAAGGGGGCTGGGAGTGGGTAGATGGCGGGCCATTCGCTTTCTTCCACTGGGATGCAGGTAAATGTACCTAATACAACACTGCACTCTTGTCCTCCAGTTTAGAGTGCAGGTATTTTAGAACATGAGTACAAACAATTTTTACTGCTGTTGAAGTTTTCACAGCAGATGTGATGTTTACATTTAATGTGCTGTGTATACTGGTATTCTGCACATTATTGTTTTCTACTTTTTTAACAGGATTGTATTTTTTTTTAAGCAAATTAATAGAAAAGATTCATCAATCTGGACACCATGCATGAATTAAGCATAGTCCAGATTTGTGTTTTTTCCCATATACACAAAAATAAAACAGTGTACTGCTAGAAATTAAAATTATATACAGTATATAATTCTGTTTTATCTCTGGTTGAAAATGATATTTTTAATTAAATGGCCATGTTTTCTTTATATCAAACACTGTATCCCATGAAATAACATTTTGAGGTATATTGCCTCTGACAGTCAACATTCCAGCAATTTGTTAGCCCTGTGTTTTTAAGGTGAGCCGAATGAGTCGGGTGTTGGTGAGGACTGCGTGGAGATTGTGTCGATGTGGGGTTACAGGTGGAATGACAAACGCTGCGACAAACGAAACGCCTACATCTGTAAAAAGTTAGGTAGGTACACAGAATTGTAGTCAGAAAACGCTGCGACAAACACAACGCCTACATCTGTAAACACAGAGTTGAAGTCAGAAAACACTGTGACAGACCTAACACCTACATTTTTAAAAAGCTAGGTAGGTACACTGACTAGCTGTAGTTGGAAAACACTTTGACAAGCTAATGTCTACATCTCCTTAAAGCTAGATAGGTAAACACTAATACTGAATCGAGATGAGGGGTTTGTGGACTATTTCACATTTATGACCAGGTATTAAACAAAGCATAGCCACTAATTCTGAATCGAGATGAGGGGTTCGTGGACTCTTTCACATTGATAACAAGGTATTAAACAAAGCATAGCCAAATCAATTTGATCATCATTTACAATTACCCCCTCTGTAGAAGGAAGCCCTGGGGAACTGTTTGCCCAAGGCCGCTTTGACTGTTCCCCAAATAGCCATAAAACAATTGTATATTGTTACCTGACTCGCTATATAAAAATGCATATTAATCAATTTCGACTGTTTCCCAGACAATTCACCAAACAAACTATAGCTAATGTGTGCTACCGTAAAACTGTTGACTGGTCACCGTAAAACTGTTGACTGGTCACGTGATACTGTTGACTGGTCACGTGTTAGGTAATCGAACGCACCTATAATTACAAGCACCCCGATGATCAAGTGTTTTTGGTACTGGATTGTTGACGTTCGGCTGTCGGTAGATCTAAACATCACATTCGACATGGAACTTTTTGTTTTTCATTGATTGGTCAAGTAACAAAAAAGTTGTTACATGCCTTATCAGTCAACAGTCAAAACCATTTTCCTCGGGCCCCAGGAAACAGTTCATCTGGTGGGTCCCAACTCCTCGGGAAAACAGTTTTGACTGTTGACTGATAAGGCATGAAACAACTGTATATTGTTCCCTAAAATGGTGTTATTATAACCTCGAAACCTTACCATAAAATGAGACAAGTTTCCATGATGTGGACAACAATATGTGTGGGCAGGGTTATGCAAGTTTTCCGCAAATTAAACAAGACACAGTTGGATGACATGCATGATCAAAAATATATGTGAGCATGGGTAAATTTATCATAGATGCATATGGCTTTGCCATCATTCAAGGTATACATACTTATAACTGCAGTTATCACCTCATAGCCTTATCAAAATAGTAACTTATTCCTTAAATAATGTCTTACTATAGACTACACACTCGACTGCCACACATTCACCCCCAATGTTTCATCATGAACTATTCCAACCTTTGATTTGAAAGAGTTTAAATGCATCTTCAGGAATGAATGAATTAACTCACCTCTGTGTGTTGTCTATGTTTTAGCCGCCCCTACCATGACGACACCGGGAAGTGCCACTCAGACTCCATCCCAGACCTGTGTGGTAGAGCCGATGATCTCGGGGAACTACAGTCTATTAGATGCCAATGCCCTGTCTGCCTCCACGATACGAGCTCCGCGGAACTCAGCAGCCGACTCGCGCTACTATAAAGGCAGTAGAGGTAATATACAATATACAGCCTCACGCCGACAGAACACCGACCTCCGTCAGTGAGACGAAGCCCGTATGGGTGGAGTCATGTAGACGATAAACCCGTCAACTAACTAACTAATTATACAGCCTCTCGCCGACAGAACACCGACCTCCGTCAGTGAGACGAAGCCCAAATGGGTGGAGTTATGTAGGCGATAAACCCGTCAACTAACTAACTAATTATACAGCCTCCGGAACTGTTCAGCTATCACTTCTACCAAAACTGTGTTTATGAGTTAAATCTTTTAATTTCAATTATTCTTTATACTTATTTTTAAATTAAGGTTAATCATTTGGGAAACATTCCAAAACACTGTAGTTAATATACATTTATTGTAAATTTCTGAGATAGGCTCTGATAAGCTTAAGATTGATGGTCAGTTGAAAAATAATCTTGGCAGTATGTTTACTATTTAGTCTTAATACATCTTTTTTAGCTATTCCCTGCTAAACAGCCAGCATTTAGGATAATCACAGCAACGTGTTTACCTGTTGTCAGTATAATGTGACCAAGCAGCATGCTGTGCTGAGTGCCTTCCGCATGGTGGCACTATAAAGTTGGCATCAGATCCGCACTATCGCAAGGAGGCAATCACACCAACATACCTTGCCTCCAGCACACACACACACAAGCATGGTTACATTAACACACATGGAGGCACATCCTTATATTACCTAAACTGTTGATAGGACGTTAAAATTAGGTAAAACCATACATTTGCTTTATATGAAGACTATCAACCATTTAGGTAGTAATTTGGCAAAAAAAAACAAATTGCAATTAATACACATTTTATTGCAAATTTTAAAGACATGATATAAAATGTATTGAAGGTCAGTTGAAAAATAACCTGACCAAAATGTTCTTTTTTCTTTCCTAACAGGTGGGTGGTCATCAATAAATACCAACCCAGGTCAGTACATCATGGCCAAATTCTACAACACTGTTGTGATGAAGGGAGTGACCACTGTTGGGCGATCAGATGCAGATGAATGGGTTGTCAGTTATAAACTACAGTACCAGTATGATTACTACTCGGAGTGGGTGTGGTACCAGGAACCTCCAGGGACTACCAAGGTTAGTGGGCGCCAGGGGGCAAAGTAAGGGTCATCTAGTCTACCAGGTACTTCCCTTGAGTGGGTATGGTACCAGGAATCTCCAGGAACTATCAAGGTTAGTGGGAGGGGGCAAAGCAGGTGTCATCTAGTCTACCAGGTACTTCCCTTAAGTGGTTGTGGTACCAGGAATCTCCAGGAACTATCAAGGTTAGTGGGAGGGGGCAAAGCAGGGGTCATCTAGTCTACCAGGGACTTCCCTTAAGTGGGTGTGGTACCAGGAATCTCCAGGAACTATCAAGGTTAGTGGGAGGGGGCAAAGCAGGGGTCATCTAGTCTACCAGGTACTTCCCTTAAGTGGGTGTGGTACCAGGAATCTCCAGGAACTATCAAGGTTAGTGGGAGGGGGCAAAGCAGGGGTCATCTAGTCTACCAGTGGTTGTCAAAATAAAGGGCATGAAATATCAGGAAAAAATGGGAGAATGTAGGGTAACCCTAAACCGACATTTATTTAGGCCTTTTCCCATATCTAGGTAAAGATGATTTAAGTTAGGAAATACACTTTGAAGTTCATCAAAATTATTAGTCCTCCATTGAATAGGGCTGCACGCTTCTCATCTATCTGTGCATCATTCTATCTAATATACTCTGTTAATTATATTTCCCAAAAAAAAGTTTCTCTTGGAATAGCAGAGCGTTGCATGTTAAAGTCAGGTTATGGTCCAGGGTTATAATTACCTTGTATGATTTCTTTGGAGCAGATCTCATATACTCTGTTATGTACTATTACAGGTTTTGCATGTAAGTACCTCTTGTGATGGAATCGGGTTTGCAATCTTTTGATATCAACATCATGATTTGCATATCGTAATAACGAGAATATCAAATTAATTGTCAAACAATGATATACGTTACTGTATGTATTGTGTTTGTCAGATCTTCAGTGGAAACCACGACCCAGACACACCCGTCACCAACCCGATACAGTTTCCTATAGAGGCCAGAGGTATCAAACTCTTCCCAGTGTCCTGGCACCACGGCATATCCCTGCGCTGGGAGATCCTCGGCTGCATACAGGGTGGGTATACCAGCCACCTCAACATATACAAACATTGAAATACATGTACTATGAAGTAATGTTATTGAAATGTAGATATAAAAATACTTTTCTGCAGAATCATCATGTATACTTGGTACTCTTAATTACTCTCTACCTTTCCTATAGAACCCTAAATTTATAAAAAAAAACTTTTTCAAAAAGTAGATTTTATATGACTTACAGAACTCTAATAATCCTTTGGTTTAATTGAAAATAAGACTGAATGATTTTTAAGTTACATGAATTCAGTCTCTGATGATTAAACTCCCCCTGAAATTTCATAATGAACTATATATTCCAACCTTTGAATTGGAAGAGTTCAAATGTGTCTTCAGGGGTGAGTGAGTTAAACTTCCCCTGAATCACCTTAGATTATGACACTTCAGATTTCTGTACCCCGGACTACAGCGTGAGTGGGCCACTGGTCGCTCCAGACACTGCCATTACTTCATCAACAAATTCTGACCCCGCCCACTCAGCTGCAGCAGGCAGACTTCATCCAATCACAGCCAATGCACCTCCGTCCTGCTGGCGTGCCCGGTCTTCGGACAGTAATCTCCAATGGCTGCAGGTTGACCTCGGGAAATCTGCAATCATTCGAGGGGTGACCACAGCTGGTAACCCTGATGCTCAAGAGTGGGTTGGTCAGTTCAAAGTCCTGTACAATCTTGGAGGTCCAAGCCATAATTTCAACTACTACTCTGAGCCGTATGGTCGTATTAAGGTAGGCAAGAGGACAGAGATACGAACACTGAAACATGACCAAAAGACTACCCACCTTGGTAGCTGTTTATACAGACTACAGTGTCTATCATTTCCAGTAATAATTGATTTAGAAGCATGTATGACGTGAGGCGTGTGTGGTACACATACCTAGAAGTTCATGCACATTAAAAGAAAGAAGAAAAAATTGCTTTGCATTCTTTCATGAACATTTTTTATGAAAATATACTGTTTTAAATTATTTGGTAAGTAGTTTGCAATTTAAATCTACTATTAGATTGACAGTTAATAAGGAACATGAGTGTGCTGGTGAAGTTAGCATATATGACAGAGAAACCAGCCTTTTAGGGCTATAAGGTCCTGTAGGATAGTACAGGATATCATTGGAAGTTTAGTTTCAATATATACCAGGGTACGCTGCACATAATACTCGAAAGAGGGTGTTGCAGAATAGATAGATAGATAGATAGAAAATCTTTTTTTTCTGTGTGTGTGCTTTGTTCTGTTCTCATTCTCTGTGATATTACCATTCCACAGTTTATTGTCCTTTACAAGTGTAAGTTTGTAACCATGGTTACTGTTTATTATTTGTCTTTTTACATTTGACTCTCTTTGATTTTATTAACACAGACTCTCCCTGGTAACACTAACAACAATGAGACGGTGACCTACTTTTTTAAGGGACACTTCACAGCTCGCTTCGTGAGAGTGGAACCGGTCACGTTTCATACCTGGGTATCCCTAAGGATGGATATTCTGGTTTGTGCTCTTGGTGAGTAAAGAAATAATCATACAAGGTCTTGCATTCACTCTTGCATGTTCAATTTGTAGAGGCTTGCAATCTTTTCAGTTATAAAGAGAGAAAATAAAGCGATAAAATGAATGAAATTATTTGACGGTTTTGTCACCCTCAGGGTGCAGTGGTGTGCCATTGATCAACGGAAAAAACAAGATCAGTGACGATCAACTGGCAGCTTCTTCCCAACTTGATCCCGAGCACGGTCCATTTCGTAGTCGCCTGAACGTACCTGCCATGGGTCGGTATGGAGGGGCATGGACAGCCAAATTCAATGATGCTAGTCAGTACATACAGGCTGACTTTGGCAATCTCATCCAAGTTGTCAGTTTGGCCACCCAAGGTCGCCAGGATCAGGCAGAGTTTGTGACCTCCTACAATATCAGCTACTCACAGGATGGTAAAATCTGGTACGCTTACGACGCATTCACAGGACACGCTGTGGTAAGCTTGTTATGACAAAATAAATAGAGCTTTCATGTCATAGGAGAAGACCAAATATATATTATTCAATTATAGCCTTTGGCTGAGGTCAATACCTGGATTTAACGACCCGAGAAAAGATATATTAACCGAGGATGCAGTCTGAGGTTAATATATCTTTTCTCGGGTCAATAAATCCAGGTTTTGACCGAAGTTAAAGGCTACAATTGTTTTATTATTTTATAAAACAGTAATCTAAGCAATCTGGGAAAAAAAACACAACAAAAAAGCTTCAGAAATGGTACGGTGCATTGTTTGGAGACACGTCATAATTCTATTTTTAGAAACGCCCAGTCCTTCAACAAAAATCCTGCGCTCCAAGTCATTATCAGTTTTTATCGGTGGACATGTGATGCACTCCTGGCCAATAACTTGTCGGGAATCATATGAAAAAATAATGATTTGTGTTATTACACAAGAATAAGAAGTTTCGGGTCCAAAATTATTTATTGTTTGGGAGGAAATATAACTTCAAAATCAAAGGTCAAAGCCAAGTGCATGTAGTAGATAATAGTTATAGAATAGAACACAAATATCATGGGTAAAAGGTCAAATATGTTAGGAAAAAAAATCTGTATTTTCCCGTTATGTTTGTCAAAATATCCATTGCATACATGTATATAAGCTGTATATATGTCAGTGCTTACACCACAAAGTCTGTTCATGTGGTATTTTACAAAATTGTTTGGCAGACATTTGTTGGTAACTGGGATCACACATCAGTGAGGAAGTACGACTTTACCTACCCTATCATGGCCCGCCTCATCCGCCTGTGGCCGGTATCCTACCACGGTCGCATCTCTGTTAGGTGGGAGATCTACGGCTGTCCAGGTAGCTGTCACAAAAATCAAATAAACAAACTGAATTTGTCTTTATGTTGATCTAATGAAATATTTATTACTTGTTTTCTCACAAAACAATCTCAGAAAATAAGACTTTTTTTTATTCAATGTATGTTGTACATATAGTACATTTAACTCATTCACCCTCAAGACACATTTGAACCCTTCCAATTCAAAGGTTGGAATAGTTCATTATGAAACCTCAGGGGTCAATGAGTTAATTAAGATAATGGTGTCTTAGATGAGCCACTTTTTATCAGTTGAACCCAATGAATCGTAAGACACCATCATTTTTTCATATTGCTCACGATAAATGCCTGTCCCGTATTCTACAGTATGTCGATATTTTTGGTGTTTCATGTTAAGAAAATGCTGGCTCTATTAAAGGTTTACTATTATGATGTTGATGTCATTCAAAGGAGTTCTTGAAAAGTGGTCAGTTCAGAAAATATAGATATCAGGATGACAGTTTTATTCCTTTGTTTGATTTAAAGTAAAAATTCCTGATACTGACGTGGAAATTTTGTAAAAATGTCTATTCATTTTAATTTCAAATTATATTTATAAAACTTTAATTACATTATATTCTACCAACATTTACAAATTCAAAAGCTTCTGATATTGTTTCATCAATCCTATATTGAATGAAGATCTATGTGACCTTGCCTGTAAAGAAATGAAACATATTTCTTTCCCTCGTGTACAGGTGCTGACTCGGGAATAAGTATTGGTTGCTATGCCGACGACCCTCTGCATCGTGACCTGACTTTTGAACCCTACACTGACCCCAGTGTGGGGATGTGGCCCCCAATGTGTATCCACCACTGCTTCAACAAGGGTTATTACTATGCTGGTCTGCAGAACCAGTATAAGTGTTTCTGTGGTAACTCCTATGGTCAGTATGGTCCAGCTACAGACTGTACTCAGGCTTGTTTCCCTCAGACAACCTACCATTGTGGAGGCCGTACCTCCAACCTCATCTACTCCACCGGTCTAAGTAGGTTTTAGCCATAGATCATTTGAGTATGTTGTAGAAACCAGATCATTCACATTCTAATAATCTAAACATTTAATTGCCTTTCCACTGACTTTGATATCAGACACTAACAGTTCTTTAGATTCCAGATTGGTATTTCTGGTTGTTGTCCTAAATAGTAATACATGTAATAAAACAAATCTAACTTACCAGTTACTTGCCCCAGTAGCTGCCAGCTTGGGTCTGAAATGTTAAACCAGTGTTTGAGGCCTGTGGCAAGCTCAGAAGGGCATGGGTTCAATTCCCAATACCAGGAGCAATTTATATGGGACATGTAAACAGTGTCTTCAAATGGTTGTATAATGTTTTAGTTGTGGAAGCCCTTGGTGAAGTTAACATGTTTGGATGTGAGATAAAATAACAATGAAAAAGCACAAAGACAGACTTGGGAAGTCGCCACTAATTCCAGCCCCCTTTTGTGATAGAGATTAGTTTAGTTATTCAAACTCCCTAGGTTTTGAACTAGACATATCCTTATCATTACTTTCCAATATTCCAGCCCCAGACTTCAAGGTGTGCCTTCCCAATTGGACTGGCTACAAAGACATGTGCTACTTCCTGATGCTGGATCTACAGACATGGGCAGAAGCCCAGCACCAGTGTAAGGTGATGGGAGGTGACGTGGCAACTGTCAACAGTCAGGCAGTTCAGGACCTTCTCTTCAGCCTCATCAACGAGAGTAAGTACAGGACCTTCTCTTCAGCCTCATCAGCAAGAGTAAGTACAGGACCTTCTCTTCAGCCTCATCAGCAAGAATAAGTACAGGACCTTCTCTTCAGTCTCATCAACGAGAGTAAGTACAGGACCTTCTCTTCAGCCTCATCAGCAAGAGAAAGTACAGGACCTTCTCTTCAGCCTCATCAGCAGGAGTAAGTACAGGACCTTCTCTTCAGCCTCATCAGAAAGAATAAGTACAGGACCTTCTCTTCAGTCTCATTAACGAGAGTAAGTACAGGACCTTCTCTTCATCCTCATCAGCAAGAATAAGTACAGGACCTTCTCTTCAGTCTCATTAACGAGAGTAAGTACAGGACCTTCTCTTCATCCCCATCAACGAGAGTAAGTACAGGACCTTCTCTTCAGCCTCATCAGCAGGAGTAAGTACAGGACCTTCTCTTCAGCCTCATCAGCAGGAGTAAGTACAGGACCTTCTCTTCAGCCTCATCAGCAAGAGAAAGTACAGGACCTTCTCTTCAGCCTCATCAGCAAGAGAAAGTACAGGACCTTCTCTTCAGCCTCATCAGCAGGAGTAAGTACAGGACCTTCTCTTCAGCCTCATCAGCAAGAGAAAGTACAGGACCTTCTCTTCAGCCTCATCAGCAAGAGAAAGTACAGGACCTTCTCTTCAGCCTCATCAGCAAGAGAAAGTACAGGACCTTCTCTTCAGCCTCATCAGCAGGAGTAAGTACAGGACCTTCTCTTCAGCCTCATCAGCAAGAGAAAGTACAGGACCTTCTCTTCAGCCTCATCAGCAGGAGTAAGTACAGGACCTTCTCTTCAGCCTCATCAGCAAGAGTAAGTACAGGACCTTCTCTTCAGCCTCGTCAGCAAGAATAAGTACAGGACCTTCTCTTCAGTCTGATCAACGAGAGTAAGTACAGGACCTTCTCTTCAGCCTCATCAGCAAGAGAAAGTACAGGACCTTCTCTTCAGCCTCATCAGCAAGAGAAAGTACAGGACCTTCTCTTCAGCCTCATCAGCAAGAGAAAGTACAGGACCTTCTCTTCAGCCTCATCAGCAGGAGTAAGTACAGGACCTTCTCTTCAGCCTCATCAGCAAGAGAAAGTACAGGACCTTCTCTTCAGCCTCATCAGCAGGAGTAAGTACAGGACCTTCTCTTCAGCCTCATCAGCAAGAGTAAGTACAGGACCTTCTCTTCAGCCTCATCAGCAAGAGAAAGTACAGGACCTTCTCTTCAGCCTCATCAGCAAGAGTAAGTACAGGACCTTCTCTTCAGCCTCGTCAGCAAGAATAAGTACAGGACCTTCTCTTCAGTCTGATCAACGAGAGTAAGTACAGGACCTTCTCTTCAGCCTCATCAGCAAGAGTAAGTACAGGACCTTCTCTTCAGCCTCATCAGCAAGAGTAAGTACAGGACCTTCTCTTCAGTCTCATCAACGAGAGTAAGTACAGGACCTTCTCATCAGCAAGAATAAGTACAGGACCTTCTCTTCAGTCTGATCAACGAGAGTAAGTACAGGACCTTCTCTTCAGTCTCATCCACGAGAGTAAGTACAGGACCTTCTCTTCAGCCTCATCAGCAAGAGTAAGTACAGGACCTTCTCTTCAGCCTCATCAACAAGAGCAAGTACAGGACCTTCTCTTCAGCCTCATCAACGAGCGTAAGTACAGGTCCTTCTCTTCAGCCTCATCAACGAGAGTAAGTACAGGACCTTCTCTTCAGTCTCATCCACGAGAGTAAGTACAGGACCTTCTCTTCAGCCTCATCAACGAAAGTAAGTACAGGATCTTCTCTTCAGCCTCATCAGCAAGATTAAGTACAGGACCTTCTCTTCAGTCTCATCAACGAGAGTAAGTACAGGACCTTCTCTTCAGCCTCATCAACGAGAGTAAGTACGGGTCCTTCTCTTCAGCCTCATCAACGAGTGTTAGTACATGACCAAAGTAAGCCTCTCTTTCTCATTTTCTGCAATTTTTACCAGTCAGAATAGTGCTGGTCATCGTCTTCATGTTTCTGGAGCTGAAGTAGTTATTGGCCCTCCTGTTCAGTCAGACTACATTTAGTACAACCAGAATAAATCAGCTTGTTTATGCAGCAAGAGGACTGCATATTTTGTAGAATACTCAGGTAATGACCAACTGTCATTAGTCTGAGGTACCAGTTATGTTGTGAACTTGAACTAGATGCATTAGCCCCTAGCCTAGCTAATCAGCTGGGTAACATTGCAAGAGAAATTATACAGCAAACTATTGGTATTATCTCGGGGAGAGTCATTGACTCTCACTTAAGGTGCCAGTAAAAAGACTGTTGTCTTTAAGTTCATGTAGTATATCGTGTCATCAGGTATGCATGCTCTTGTGTTGACCATGTTTTTACCTTTCGTTGACCCTTTGTTGACCTTATATAATGTTGTAGAAAACAGCCAGGACATATGGATAGGCTTGACCGACACTGTGGAAGAGGCTGTGTTTGAGTGGTCAGCAGGGGAACCAGTCATGTATACAAACTGGAATGCAAACCAGCCTCAGAGTCCTACTAATGTGGATGAGGATTGTGTCAGCATGTCCAATTCAGTAAGTTCAGCTGACTTAAGTCAGGAACATGTATCATGGGTACAGGGTAACTTCTGTTGAGATTAATAGAATCAATCACCTCCTTGAGGGTGAGATAGGGGAATCTCAACCGAGGGGAAAGATTCTTAAGTTGCAAATACCAGGCTTTGCCGAGTGTTTGCATGGCAACTTGAGAATCTTTCCCCGAGGGTTGCAATTCCCGGCTTATCTCACCCTCAAGGGGGTGAATGATTCTTTTCTCTTACCCTGTTCACCCATTGTGGGTCATATACATAATGAAATGTTAACATTAAAGGCTAAATTCAGGGTTGACGTGACGTTGATGGATTTTTGACATGACGTCATTGTATTATTGACGTGATGTCATACCATTGCTATGTATAGGGAAATCCTCCTGTCTCAACCCTAGGTTGAAAAAGGGATATCTCACACTGGTAAAACGTGGATACGCCTGTCCAGGGTAAGAGAAAGATGAGGACTTTTGCCAGCATGTGTTATTGGTCAAATTGAAAAGTAACATTTGAGTATCATATTTCTGGAAAATAATGTATGTCAGTGCTGCAATCAGCAATTTCAATGCTAAACATTCACACTTTATAATTGTAAGTCATTATAGAGTTGTTTTTGTGAATTGATTTTTTTTTATAACCCTTACAGCTGTCTTAGTTTCCTCCCTAACTTACCATTTATAACAATATATAATAATTGATGTATGTCTGTATATATAAGACTGTGGGGACAAACGTCTGTGTGTCTGTCGTTGTAGACAGGGGGCTGGCAGGATGAGGACTGTTACTCACACAAACAGTACATGTGTATGTCCCCCAAACATGGCACGAACAAACCAACCACAACCCAGCCTGTCGTTGGCTGTGCTCCGGTATGTAGTCTTAAACACTTTTACACAAGCACAATGCATTTTACTTCATCTCATGTGGTTTAACTCGTTCACCCCTGAAGACACATTTAAACTCTTCCAATTGAAAGGTTGAAATAGTTCATTATGAAATTTCAGGGGTGAATGGGTTAATAATGTCATTTTCAGTTTGTTTGTTTCATCTCCTGTTACCACTCTTTCTTGAGATTATTTTAGAATACATGTTGTCATGAAAAATTAAGGCCAACCCTTTTTCAAGGTTTCGAGGCATCTGATTGGCCAATAAAAATACACCCTGAAGCATCCAATGAAATGTCTTGCTTTAAAGGTTAACAATTGATTACTAAGCTACAATAACAAAGCCCACATTGTCTGCACTGTGGATAATGTGTAACATGAATTAGGACGAAAAGTAGGTTTTACATTTCCAATATTTGTTTTTAGTGATTTATTGAATAAATTATTAGACAGGAGTGTAGCGGAACTCGACTGGTTCGATCATCGGCGACCAGATTGCCCAACTGGTAGAGTGTCCCTCTAGAGTTCGGAAGGTCCCAGGTTCGAACCCTGGTCTGGCCGTTGCATTTTTCCTCTCCTGTTACAGGAGTTAATTAATTTATAATTTACTATCCATGTATACAGGGGTGGAAGGCCTTCCGATGGTCCTGCTACCTTCTTGTTGACATGCCTAGGAGTTTCATTGACGCAAACAAAGTCTGTCATGACCACTCAGCTACTATTGTGAGGATTGAGGACAGGTAAGAACAGAAGTACAGATAACAAAGACAGGTAAAGAAAAGAAAGACAGATAGATTGACATACTGTACAGGTAGCAAAGGCAGTAATATAAGGTATGGAAATATGCCAACTCCCCCTATTTAGGAGGGAGACTCCCGATTTTGGACTCTAAAATTGAGCTTTTTCTACCAGTGAATTTGCTAAACTTTTCCTATTTTCTCAGTTCTGATGAACAGCTCAAAAGAGGTCATTTACAAGTGTTCTTTTCCCTAGGGTGTACATACACACATTTTATTTTTGCTTTTATTCCAAGCACGCGTAATCTCCCCCATGGAAATTTGAAAAATTGGCAAGTATTGGTATGGAAGTATCAACTTAATTGACTACCAGTATATGTATTATGTTTGATTACAGATATGAACAAGCATACGTGTCCAGTGTTCTGGCTAGTAAGACGGGTCAGTACTGGACGGATGTCACAGACCTTGCTAGCCCAGGCACTTACAGATATTACGAAGATGGCTCAGCACTCCAATACACCAACTGGGGCCCAAACAATCCAAGTATGTACTGCATATTGAAAACTAGGACCCTTTATTAGGTAAACATTTGAGTGCTGGCAAGAGTCAAATGTTAACACAAGTTACAATGGAACAAGAGTTTCAGAATCATCTACTGGTGTTCCTGTAGGCCTGTAGGCAGTAGCCAGTTAGGTACATGGGATCGGTGTGTTCTAAATTGTCCACATTTAAATTACCTTCACCTACTTTCATTATACTTTCAGATTATGTATAGGTCAGTAGTCCAGGAGTCATTTTTCTTAGTCCTTGGTCATAATTTGGAAACAGTCCCATCATGTCCCAATCGTATAACCATTTAGAATATGCTTGCTGGGCATGAAGGAAGGGGGGAAAAAAATACATTCATACTACCAATATTGGCTCCAGGATCTGGTCCCACCCTTAATTCTAAGGTCATTACATAGAATATATGGACATGCATACATATTTCAACCAGGTATATATCCTATGGAACATCCTTGGAACCAGATAAAAGGAGCCGAAAAGAAGGATTTTTTTAAAAAATACTACAGTACTTTTAATGAGAATATTTTGTCCTGACTGTTTGATTTACAAGCCGTATTAGCCTCTTGTTCATAAGTTTGAATTTCCTCTCCTTATTAATTGATAAACTAGCCTTTTTTGACCTTACAAGTTCAAAAGCTGTCCAAGAAACTATTGAACTTGAATCAAAACCATGTTATCATGTACCTTTTAGATGTGGTAAGATATATGACCTAAACATTTTATCCTCTTCTTTTGATCGATATAAATATTTTTTCAATCAAGTATTTACAAACTGTATATACAGCCTGAAATATGTGTTGTTGGCAGCTAGTAGCAGTCGATGTGCAGCCCTTCAGGCCGGCGGTGCTAACAATGGCCTGTGGTTTGATGTTCTGTGTAACACAACATCCAAGGTTGTTTGTGAGCAGACAAGGCGGGGGTTCACCACGCCCACTCGACCCCCAACTACCACAGGCTTCATTCCCTGCCCAATGGGCTGGTGGACCGATTCTAACGATCCTAACAGCTGCTTCCAGGTAGGGGAAGAGCAGATCGCTACAGATTCTTGCACATCAAATTATACATCATCCTGGACACTCCAGGGGTTACGCTGCCTTACACTCTCTACACCCCTGGAATATGTCATGGCAAAATCGAAGGCTCAGTGTGGACCACCCTGCCGATGATACAAGAAGACGAATTTGATCCTTTGATGTACATCAAAAGAATCGTGTCACGTAGTGGTACAAAATGACTGATTTTGAAGTCTGATGTCACCCCTGTGTAATCTTCAAAGTACATGTATCAGCCTAGCGATTGGTTAGGGGTTTTTTCCCCGAGACCAATCAAACAGCAGCTTTGAGCCTTCAATTTTGCTATGACATATTCCAGGGGTGCAGAAAGGGAAAGTGAGCGTAAACCCCGGATATCGAGGATGATTACACATACAGTGTCATATTTCAAACTTATCATTATAAACGATTAAGGAACTGATTTTGGAGCATAAATGTTTAAAATAAACATATTTGTTTTTCCATTATTGATAATATATCCTTTTTTATATGGAATACTCAAATCAGTGTGTTTTTCATATCTCCATGAAACAAGCATTAATATTAAAATTATGGGCAAAAATTGAAAAGATGTGGCTGTTTCAATGTTCAAACATAATTGTTGAAGCTATTGGCTTGAAATATCCTAATACCTGAACAAATAACTTAGCGAACATTAGACAATTAGAGTATTTATACTCTATTTTACTATGTATTAGGTTAACATCCAGCTACCAAATAAGAGGCTTAGTTACCAGGATGCAGAGGCTGACTGTAAATCACAAGGAGCAGTGATGGCGGTGTTCCACAACAGTGCTCCCTATGACACCCTGTGGAGGAACCGAATGGTGTAGGTGTCTGATTGGCGTGGAAGGGAACATAAACATGGTACCGCTAGGAGGGTAAAAATCAGTGGAACAACGTAGGGTGTTATCACTGGGAGGGTAAAAATCAGTGGACAAAGGTAGGGTGTTATCACTGGGAGGGTAAAAATCAGTGAAACAAAGTAGGGGGTTATCACTGGGAGGGTAAAAATCAGTGAAACAAAGTAGGGGGTTATCACTGGGAGGGTAAAAATCAGTGGACAAAAGAAGGGTGTTATCACTGGGAGGGTAAAAATCAGTGGACAAAGGAAGGGTGTTATCACTGGGAGGGTCAAAATCAGTGGACCAAAGTATTAGGTTTTACCAGAGGAAGGGTAAAAATCAGTGGACCAAAGTATTAGGTTTTACCAGAGAGAGGGTCAAAATCAGTGGACGGAAGTATTAGGTTTTACCAGAGGGAGGGTCAAAATCAGTGAAACAAAGTAGGGTGTTATCACTGGGAGGGTAAAAATCAGTGAAACAAAGTAGGGTGTTATCACTGGGAGGGTAAAAATCAGTGGACAAAGGGAGGGTGTTATCACTGGGAGGGTCAAAATCAGTGGGCAGAAGTATTAGGTTTTACCAGAGGGAGGGGCAAAATCAGTGGACCAACGTAGGGTGTTATCACTGGGAGGGTCAAAATCAGTGGAACAAAGTATTAGGTTTTACCAGAGAGAGGGTCAAAATCAGTGGACAGAAGTATTAGGCTTTACCAGAGGGAGGGCCAAAATCAGTGGACCAACGTAGGGTGTTATCACTGGGAGGGTAAAAATCAGTGGACAAAAGAAGGGTGTTATCACTGGGAGGGTAAAAATCAGTGGACAAAGGTAGGGCGTTATCACTGGGAGGGTCAAAATCAGTGGACAAAAGTAGAGTGTTACCACTGCAAGGGTCATAATCAGTGGACCAAAGGATTGGGTTTTACCAGAGGGAGGGACAAAATCAGTGGACCAAAGTATTAGGTTTTACCAGAGGAAGGGTAAAAATCAGTGGACCAAAGTATTAGGTTTTACCAGAGGAAGGGTAAAAATCAGTGGACCAAAGTATTAGGTTTTACCAGAGGAAGGGTAAAAAAAAGTGGACCAAAGTATTAGGTTTTACCAGAGGGAGGGTCAAAATCAGTGGACCAACGTAGGGTGTTATCACTGGGAGGGTAAAAATCAGTGAAACAAAGTAGGGTGTTATCACTGGGAGGGTAAAAATCAGTGGACAAAAGAAGGGTGTTATCACTGGGAGGGTAAAAATCAGTGGACAAAGGTAGGGTGCTATCACTGGGAGGGTCAAAATCAGTGGACCAAAGTATTAGGTTTTACCAGAGAGAGGGTCAAAATCAGTGGACATAAGTATTAGGTTTTACCAGAGGGAGGGGCAAAATCAGTGGACCAAAGTATTAGGTTTTAACAGAGGGAGGGTCAAAATCAGTGGACCAAAGAATTAGGTTTTACCAGAGGGAGGGTCAAAATCAGTGGACCAAAGTAGGGTTTACCAGAGGGAGAGTCAAAACTAGTGGACAAAAGTAGGGGTTTTCTCCTGGGAAGGTAAAAATCAGTAAATCGATGTCATGGTTTTCCTGACGGAGGGCCCAAATCAGCAGGACCAATGTAGGGGTTTCTCATTTGAAGGGTCAAAATCAGTATAGAACCAAGTTTATGGTTTTACCGTGCATAATGAGGATAAAAGTTTATATGATTATAATTCAAATTGATAGAATTTGATTTCATATATCTGTTGAATGTTTATATGTTTTCATTTATTATAGAGGAACAAATAATGGAAACTTCTGGATTGGACTGAAGTATTCTGGACGCGCTGGTCATGACGGTAAAAGTGAGTATGTTCAGGTCAAAGGTCAGAGGTCACCAATTGCTGGCAAGGTCACATTCAACAGATGAACCAAACAGTGTCCATGGTTACATACAGGGTCTGTCGAAGTCAACATTACAGGAACACCTGTATAAAAAGCATAAAGTTATTGTAAAATAGTTCACATATTGATGTTCATACAGACAAAATTATTTCTTCATGAAACAAAAAGAGAATAACAAGATTCATTCAATCATTTTGCAACTGCAAAAATCTGACACAGGTATACATACGTTGTAATAAGTAAGGAGAAGTGTGTCACAGCTCACAGAACAACCATGAGTGCTGCTATAGAGGCATGGTAGTCTAGTGGTAGGACACTGGGCTCGTGACCAAAGGGTTGCGGGTTCGAGTCACGTCACGGCACTGTGTTGTATCCTTGAGCAAGATACTTTACTCCCCTTCATGGACCGCTTGTTCCAGTCTACTCAGCTGTAAATTAGTATGTGACTGTGAGCGCTGAAATGGTAGCACCGGCTGTATGCTCCCAAGGGAGTTGAGAAAGGTATTGGCTGATTGCAAAGGCCCTAAAACAACGGATAATAATTTGTGAACCGCTTTGAGACGACCTAGGAGCTAGGTTGTGATAAAGCAGTATATAAGAACCTCAAACTATTATTATTATAGGTAGGATGTTCTTTCCTATACTTTGTTTTAAATAACTCCTCATGCAAATGATTGCAGTATTTTCCTGGGCGGACAAATCTAGGGTTGACTTTGTGAACTGGAGTCCAGGAGAACCCAATAATTTCCACAATGCTGAGAACTGTGTGGAGGTCATATACTCCTCGGGGAAGTGGAATGATTCCCCCTGTAGTCGAACCAAGAACTGGATCTGTTCTATCAGAAGAGGTAACTTAATACTCATCGTATTATGGAAATAACATCATAGTTATAATCTATGAACCTATAGACATCTTTGTATAGATACTTTATGTACCTAGACATCTATATATAGATACTTTATGTACCTAGACATCTATATATATATAGATACTTTATGTATCTAGAAATCTATATATATATACTTTTTGTACCTAGACATCTATATATAGATACTTTATGTAATTAATTATGTACCTAAACATCTATGAAAAGTTACTTTATGTACCTGATCATCTATATATATATATATACTTTATGTATCTAGACATCTATATATATATAGATACTTTATGTATCTAGAAATCTATATATAGATACTTTATGTTCCTAGACATCTATATATATATACATAATGTACCTAGACATCTATATACAGATACTTTATGTACCTAGACATCTATATATAGATACTTTATGTACCTAGACATCTCTCTATATATATATATACATGTATATACATGTATATACATAATGTACCTAGACATCTATATACAGATACTTTATGTACCTAGAAATCTATATATAGATACTTTATGTTCCTAGACATCTATATATATATACATAATGTACCTAGACATCTATATACAGATACTTTATGAACCTAGACATCTATATATAGATACTTTATGTTCCTAGACATCTATATATAGATACTTTATGTACCTAGACATCTATATATAGATACTTTATGTACCTAGACATATAGATACCGTATACCTTACATCTATATATAGAAACTATTGGTACCTAGACTTCTATTTTAAGTCTATATTTCACTTTATAATTTCTTAAATATCTGAACATGTGATTGACATCAGTCAAATTGACAATCAGAAGACAGAGTGATAATATTAGACAAATATATATCTGGCATTTCTTGTATAGTTCTGAGTTCTGAATTAAAATTTCAGGGTTGGTAAGGTAACGATACATATATTTTGTTACAGTGACCACATCTGGACATTGGATGACATTGAATAATTGCCTGTGCTAAAACTGTACATATTGTTGTATTACAGGGACCACATCCCGACCTAGAATGACAATGCCAACACCTCCTGCTCCACTATGTAAGTAAGAACAGATAATTAACATTACCAAATTATCTTCTGGCATTTTGTCCAGGTAATATTTTTGTTAAGCTGCATTCCTTCAAATTTCTTGTATCATTTGTCACAAAGAAAGTATGATAGAACCGTCTTCATATGGGTCATAACTTTGAAATGGTTGAGATTCAGACCCCTTTACCATACAAAACTTTGCTGGGCATCAAGAGATGAACTCAGTCCTGATATTAGAATTGACACTGCAGTCTGGCCCTACCCCTAGGGACTTAATTCCCTAACCATAACTTTGAAATGATTGCTATCCCAACCAATGGCCATAAGTATGTACCATTGCTGGGCATAAAGATCGGATGAGCCATACAGGCCATCTGGGCCTCGTGTACTAATTATGAGGTATAGATGAAAATCTACATACAGGTACTCCGGAGGTGCATTTTGGATGGTGTACATTCCATGGTACTTTTCATATGTTGGAAGAAACAGAAAATTGTAAAATGGACATAAATCAAAGCTGTCAACCCTCCCACATTAGGGAGGAGACTCCCTCATTTTGACCAAAATTTACCAATCTCCCTTGAAACTCCCTCCGTCAAGTCCAAACTCACACAAACTAAAAAACTACATCCCGGGAACAAATGATCTCCTAGTTACCACAGGGCGTGTGTAATGATCATAACAGGTGTATCTGAATCAAAGTAATGTTTTTTGGAGTTATTTTGATGCATAAAAAATGAAAGATAAGGAATGAGGTAGATCTGCCTCATTGGAGGTTTCAGAGGTTGACACCTTTGTCAAGTATTCACTCAATTATATATACATCATATAGCCGTAGTTTTTCTGCAACTGCTATTAAAAGAGTCATTATATTTGTATTGCCTCAATGTAAAATTCCAGATAATTGCCCTCACCATGGGTATGTGAGATTCCCTTCCAACAACCACTGTTACCTGATCCAGGATGCCTCGGGAAACTATGCCAAGTCCTGGCGAGAGGCTCGCACTTTTTGTCAGACTAATGGTGGCGATCTCGCCAGTATTGGTACCATTGGAGAGCAACGCTTCCTGGAGTTTCAGGTTAGTAAAGAGTTTCCTTTGTAAATTCTTTCAAAACATCGGTATTGTATATATTTATTGGGTAGCGAAATTTGGCAACATTCTCTCTTATATTTGACCTTTTATGCCCCACCACTATTTGGTAAGGGGCTTATAGTGTTATCCTTGTCTGTACATCTGATTGGTTAAGTTTCTGTATGTAGGTCAGTTACTGAGCAAGTACTGTGACTTTACAGACTTATAGACCTTTATAAGTACAGCATTTTACAGGATTATTATTTTTGCGACCTTGACCTTTTATCTTGACCTTTGTGACCTAAATGAAGTTTGGTCAAAGTGCTGCAGCTATATATGGGGTTATACAACTTAACATGATACATTTATTACCTGGACCTTTGATCTAGGCCTGTGAACTTGGTTAAGTTTTTTTATGTTTACGTCAGTTATGGAATAACAGGATGTTGCATGACACTTTTAACCTTGACGTTTGATCTCTTTCACCTTGGTTAAGATTCTTTGTTTTAGTCACTTAAGGACTAAGTACTGCACAGGTAGGGTCATGCAATTTCAGATGCTTGCACAACAGTTTTGTAAACTTGACCTTTGACCTTGACCTCTGTACCACTAGCACTGTATGTACGTTACATATTGGTCTGCTATGCATATATACAGAATTATGTAGGATCTTTTATGTGATAACATTTTAGTTTAGTTACTTACCACTGGGTTCTTCTTTACTAAGGAATTAATAGTGAAACATGCAATGTTTGTCAAAGTGACTTTTGACCTAAGATCTTGAAAAATGTTTTGCATTCAGATTTGGACGAAGTGCTGTTAAATTTCTCCTGCTAGGGTCAGGTATTGTGCAGGGTATCCATTCTTACAGAATACATTTCTGGTTTTTCTTATTGGGTAAATCGAAAGCCCTATTCAGAACGAAAAAAAAGTATTTTCTAGCTCATTTCCTTAGAGATGTTATAGCAAAAATGCCTTATTGTAAGTTTTCCCAACTGATCAAGGGAGAGAAAACATTTATCTGAAATCAAAGGTCTTCTCTTTTACAGATTGCCAATACATCCCAGATGTTCCTGTGGATTGGTTTCAATGAAATTGATTCCCCATATGGCTACCAGTAAGTATAGAAAGGAACCTAGAGTCGCAGTACTAGTACTTGCTTCTGATCAAGAGCTATGATGCTTGATCAGATTGTATAACCTTAACCCACCTACAAGGGATGTCAGAGGTGTTCAAAAGAGAAATAACAATCTCTCAGCAGTTAAGGCTATCTGTAGCTTTCTTGTTGTGTTTAGCTGAAGTATTTGAGTTTATCTGACAGATATTTTATCTAACATGTCTAGTCTTTTTATGTTGTCTTTAGCTGAAGTATTTGAGTTTCTCTGACAGATATTTTATCAAACATGTCTAGTCTTTTCATGTTGTCTTTAGCTGAAGTATTTGAGTTTCTCTGACAGATATTTGGTCTAACATGTCTAGTCTTTTCCCACAGCTGGTCCGACGGCACTGTTCCATCGTTCATCAATTGGAACGACAATGAACCCAACGACTACGGAGGTGCAGAGGACTGTGGCCAAATTGCAGTTAAAAACGGTGTGTGTTTACCTTGTAAAACAAAGACAGAATGTATAATGTATGAAAATATCAAAATATAATTTTTGAAGAATAGATATCACTGCTTGATCAACCTGTCTTTTGTAGCTGCTTTTTGTTGATAACTGATAGATTTTCACATATCCTATTTCTTGGCTTACTGTAATCCGTCTTTTTGTATTGCAGAGTTATCTGCTCTTGTGAGCAGGTATTGATTGTTACGTCATTTGTTTGTGAGAGTAACATCATAACTTTTTGAGAAAAGGACGTAATTTTCTCGCACAAACTAACGACGTAACAATCAATACCTGCTCGCAAGAGCAGATATCTCTGCAATAACGAAAAGACGGAATAATAAACATTCAAACCTGTTGTTATAACCACCTCTGTACAACGACCACCTGTATTACATTGTATGTGACATTTAAATGTCTCTCGCTGACTTATAACACATAGTTGACCTGTATTCAGACAGTGGCTCAATGTCTTACTACCTTGTTTTTCTGTTCCCTTGATGTAAACAAACTTGTCCTTGATTTGTCAGCTCGCAGATCAATGTTAAACATTGATACATGTATTGCAATAATAATTGACTCAAAATTTTGATTAATTCAGTATATGTAATTTATAGGTCCCACTTATCACAAACAAACAAAATAATTGATTATCAATATTGAAATGTATTGCAGATGTTTTTGAGCAATCTCTTTTTACCAACGCACCTCCTGTATAAGACTAATTTTTCTGTGCAGCTTCAAATATATTGTATAAAATTGATCAAAATATGGTACGTAATATATAATAAAATGTATTCCTCCTGTTTGTGTCTACCAAAATAAGGCATCGTTGGCTGCCCTTCATGTTTAGAACAACATCTACATGTGTATAACTGCTGATGGTTCTAGTGTTTTTGAATGGTTGCTTGACTGTTATATGTTCAGTTGGAAATATCTTCATCGGATTGCACAGATACCGTCATTACTCTAATACTTCTCTGATGTGGAATGGTTTTTCTGTATTTGTATGTCATAAATGACAATCTTTTATATTAAAATTCTAGGGAAATGGAACGACAATCACTGTGCAACAAAGACGGGTTATATTTGTGAGAACGGACTTGTGTCCCACAATGTCACCACACCGGCACCCATCATACATGGCAACTGTCCTGCTGGGTTCAGGCCCTACGGCAACAAGTGTTTCCGGGTCTACACATCTCTCAAAACCTGGCAAAATGCCAGTCAATTTTGTCAGGGCCTTGGAGGGAGGCTGAAAGGCTACCATCTGGCCAGCATTGCAAATAAATTTGAAAATGGTAAGGAATTAGTTTTAAAAGAAAATTGTCCTAATTGATTCAAAGTGTTTTTAATAATTTTAAGCCCAAATTAAAGGAACAAAGTAAGATGTCGCGTAGGCATCTGTCGTCCATCCTCTGTTGTCAGCTTTTTTAGCTCACCTGGCCGAAGGGGAAGTGAGCTAGCTTATGTCATGTTGCGTCGTCCGTCAACTTTTTCTTAAAACAACTTCTTCTGAAGAATGGACAGGCCTAAAGTCATGATATTTGGCTGGAAGATTCGTTGGTAGGAGTCTGACAAAGTTTGAGAATGAAAATGACCTTGACCTACTTTCAACGTCACAGGTGTCAAATATTTCAAAAACTTCAAACAACTTCTTCTGAGGAACTAAAAGGTATAGAATCTTCATATTTGGCTGGTGTCTTCCTGGGATGGAGCCTGACAAAGTTTGAGAATGAAAAGGATATTGACCTGCTTTCAAGGTCACAGCTGTCAAATATGTCAAAAACATCAAACAACTTCTTCTGAATAATCAAAGGCATAAAAATTATAATATTTTGCCAATGAAAATGACCTCAACTACCTTATAGGTCACAGAGGGCAACAACGTATTAAAGGATTTGTTCTTTAGAACCAAAAGGAATGGATTCATAAGATTTGGCTAGTAGCTTTTGGAATAGAGCTAACAAAGTATGAGAAGGAAAATGACATTGACCTACTTACAAGGTCACAAGGGAAAATATGTCAAGTAAGTTCTGAAGAAGAACCAAAATGCATAGAATCTTATAATAATATTTGGTTAGTTTCAACAGATGGAGCTAAAAAAGATTGCAAGGGGAATATTTATAGTGCAATATAATATTTAATGATAATAATTTGCTATGACTGCTTAAATATTCAGATGAGCGATACAGGCCCTCTGGGCCTTTTGTCTTAAAAAGACTATTAGCCCTGGTCCGCTGCAAGGATGCTGAATATTTGTTGTTTTCCAAGGGCATGTGGGTTCAGTGTTGTATAGGTGAATGCCATGACCCTCATTTAGGGCAACAAGGTTGGCCCCAATAAGGGAAATATCTAGCTGTAGATAATTATAGAAGCCTACCCGTCAGTTCGTGTGAAAGCACTTTAACCTAATTTTGCTTGGAGCATCCATTGGCTTGTGGAGTTTATTGTGTATATTAATAAGTGCAGTGATCCCTCTGAGGGGGGTGGGTGGGCCCATGCAAATGCAAAATGGTCATGGTGACCTGTGATTGGCTAAGATCTATATATATATATATATATATGTGTGTGGTTGTGTATGAATAACATTACCATTGCTATAATTTTGATCTCCACAGCCTTTGTGACGACTTTACTAGGCGACCGGGGAGGAATAAGCCCCTGGATTGGTCTGTATTTTTTCCATGGTAATATTCGTTGGATTGACAACACTGACCTAAACTACTCTAACTGGGACAGGGGAGAACCAAACGGTCACACAAGTTCGGTCAGTAGTAACGTATTGTCTGGTACATCAAGCTTTAGTAACTATTTAAATATCATTTCAACTTTACACAGTGAACATGCAGTGCTTCTGAAAATCTTGGATCATATGCATATTTGATGCTGTCACCGATTGCCTGCCTGCACATGATATATCTATCTCCTGTTCGAAGAGCTCCATCTCTGTAAAATATCTTTGATAGTCTAGTTCACTCACAAGTAAAATATATTTAATTATTTTAATGATTATTTTAAAAAGAGAAAATTCTTGTGTTAGGAAATGTTCGTGTTGTGACTGTAAGTTGATCGTGATCAGTGTGAAAATTATCGCATCAGCAATAATTCTGAAATCTATATATTTATAATCCATATGATTGATTTATATATATTTGCATGAACATTTCCACAACTCAATTTTTTTTCTACTTTTTCAGTACATTGTAGTTTAAACTTACATTTAATACACCGAACGATTGTCCTATTACACTTTACATGTGAAAATACCTTTACGAGTGATCTAATTCACCCAAAATTAATAGGATACAGCTGTATATAATTTGGTAATAGAAAGTTTGTGTTGTGTATATATAGTCGATGTGTACACGGCTATATGGCCGCCAACACAATGCTGGACTCTGGGACGACTACAGTTGTAATACCAAAAACCCCTTCATCTGTGAAACAAAGAAATGTAAGTATACTTAGACCAGCAAAAACTTTTCTCTGGATGTCACTCAATATCTGGGGGCAGAAAGAAGGGACCCAATGAGGGAGGGGTGTTGCTGAAAGACAGAGTCAATATTTTGTAATAAACGCTGAATTTGATTTAATGAGAAAGTTTTACCCTAGGTTGCTTCATTAACTAGGTGAGTGCATGATACAGGCACTCGTGGCCTTTTATTTCAAAAGACACAAGGTTACAAGGTTGAATTTTTACAATAAGTACGTATACATGTAGCTATCAAGTGAAAATTCATTTCAGCTCACATAGTATATATATATGTATAGACCATTCAAGCTTTTTCGTAATTATGATTTATATATCAAAGCATGTTCCTCACTGTGATTATGTTTATTGTGGATTTTGATCATTGTGGTATAAAACAGATTTGTCTTATCATTATAAAGTGTCTATGTATATTGTGTAGTGACCAGCATTATAACACCAGAACCGATGCCCAACAGCTGTCTAATACACCCCGGCTTTAAAGCCTTCATGTCGGACTGCTTCATGTACGTCCCTACCAAAATGAGCTGGGCCAACGCCAACGCGTTCTGTCAGAGCAAGGGCAGAAGTGTCTTCCTGGCCACCCTCACTAACAGGTTTGAACAGGACTTCTTCTTGCTGCTCATTAACGACCCCTCCATAATCACCAAGTCAGGTGTCTGGATCGGACTCCACAGCACTCAGGTACATAATACTTACAATACCTCAGTCTGTACCAATATCAAAACTTTTCTTATCATTTGGGATGCTAATTAACACATTCACCCCTGAAATGTCATAATGAACTATTCCAACCTTTGAATTGGAAGAGTTCAAATGTGTCTTCAGGGGTGAATGAGTTAAGATAATTATGTGTGCTTTAAACAATACCTTTTTGATGACTGGTAATCTAAGTGTTAATAATGAACCCTAGGGAACCACTGAAATTAGACTGTTGTAGGTATAGTTTTATTCTAGTATTTTACTGTTAAGATGGATATTTTCTCATCCATCTAATTTTCATAATGTTCACCGTAGCATTTTTTTAGCAGAAAAATTATATCAAATGAAAATGAACAAAAATGCATAATAAATTTTGACCTCATCAAAACACAACCAACACAATAAACAAAAATGAACACAAAGATTTATTAGTTTAACACAAATAATGATTACTTACCTACCTATCTAATCTGTTGTTTAAATCTGTCAGTGTAAGTTAAAAAGCTTTCAATTAAGATTAAAAAAAATGTTCTTTTTTTTCCTTTTTTTTCTGGTTTTGAGATCTTCCTCATCTCTTTCGACTATCGTTTCTAAGGAAGTGCCGACATTTTAGTTTGTCCTTGCTTGGAAACGAGTATGGGTCTCGCTGGTTATGTATAAAAAGCGCATTACCTGTCAAACCGGTTATCATTCTACAACTGACCGTCTTGAGATTCAATGCACCGCACACCCTGATCGGCAACCGTTATCAAAAATCAAACCCACTCACCTGAATACTTTGAAACACTGCCAAGCTTGTTGTTACATATGGCACATTCTTGAAAATTGTGTATTCAAAATAAAAGGTATATTACTGAAAATATTTCTATAAATCCCATGTATGTCATCGGTCTTTCACATGTATAGAACTAGTACTGAACCAACACACAAAAACTTTATTATGAACTGTTAGTCTTCGTCATGTAGACGCTTTACTAACAAAACACGTGCAAAATGTGACACTCAAGGTGTGTAGTCAACAATGTTAAATTGAACTGTTCTCATGAAAATAATGGGAATTAGTTTGTTTTCACACAGGAGGTTATAACTATAGTTGGATATCTAAAAAGTAGGCATTAGTGTTCGTCGCATGAAACAAAATGTTGGTAAATAATTGTGAAAGTGTTCCACATATATGTTTATGGTAAAGTAGTATCACTTTGCACACACGTTGAACAAATGATAACCGGTTTGACAGGAAAAGGGCTTGTTATACCCAGCGAGACACATTCTCGTTACCAAGCAAGTACATTCTAAAATGTCGACGCTTCCTTTAGTCCGACAGCCGGAAGAGATTGTCACTGGGGAAGATCTCAAAACCAGAAAAAAATAAACTTTTTTTAAAATCTCAATTGAAAGCTTTTTTACTTGCATTGTCAGCTTTAAATCTTGTTTGATTAAAGTCATGCTACAACAGAAAGAACTCAGGCGTGTCAAAAAACTTAATGTGTACTTTTAAAATCTGAAAAGTAAATCCTTCGAATTGATAGAACCAAAATATTTGGACTCATGAAAATAAAGAAAAGACCTTTTCAGTTATGTTTTTTATGTATGAATTGTCAATAAGCATGTTTATACTGAGCCTGTTTTAGTGTACTAGGGCTTTGTAAGACATTTCTATTCAGTGTAGACTGAATAATACCTGTATAAACTAGAACATATCGTAATTTATAAAATATAATGTAATTATATCTATCTGACATAACATAGTCCAAAAGGTGTTTCTAATAGGACATATTTCTGTCGTATGAATGGTTTTCTAGAACCACATTTATCATGTATCTATGACGTTGCTATCGTTTACGATCGTTGCCAGGGTAACGGAACATACACATGGATAGACAGCAAGTGGCCAGTACTCTACACCAACTGGGCTCAGTCCCAGCCAGCTGTGGCCACAGGCAGTCAACAGTGCGTGTCGTCCAGTCTGACCGGGGGTTGGGCCGTCATGCCCTGTACTTTCCAACTCCCATTTGTCTGCAAACTCAGTACAGGTAGGTCATAATGGTCCTAATGGTCATAATGGTCCTAAAAATTTAATGAAGAATAGAAAGGTGAAATTGTTATATGCCTTACCACAAAGTGGTACAGGACACATAGTGTAACCCTATAGGTACCGTTTCACAAACAGAGTGTAAGGTTACACCCTGGGAAACGGTCGCCTGATCTGTAGGTTTGTTTCTGTATTTAAGTCAGCTAGGATTAAAGGGGTTGGTCGGGGAGAAATACAAAATAAATGGGTCTAAATGCGTTCTTTGGCCTTCCAAAAGTTATACCACGGCAATATGATGGTCGAGTTCTGCTTGCAATGTCCAGTTTTGCCCACTGAAATCTCGGGGAAGCCCCACGTAAATTTAGCGCAGATCTATTTATATATGTCACGTGGTTGTTTCGAAAGTGAGGCTGTGAAGATAACAACGATAGCACGCCGTCATGTGCCATGTCGGACTCAACTAGCGGACAAGACAACAATACTATACGTAAATAATTATTTTCAAAGGTCATGTATGATGCAAGTGTAGTGTTCCTACCTAGGGTATATGTTGTTATATATAACGGTTAAACATGTGTATGCCATTTTAGCAAATATGACATTTTTTCCCCGACCAGCCCCTTTAAGTACTGCACTTAGGGCCATACAACTTCATATGTGTATGTGCTTTTATTAGAACAGGAAACTATTTCATTGGAATAAACTTGATGTTTCACAGAAGTCATCATCATGAAATGGGGGCGGGGCGCCCATTCCATTTGTTGCAGTTCCTTAAAATCTCGCAAAACTTGGATTCTGGTTACAATTTTATCAGGGGGCGTGGAATCCCCATATCTTTGATATAGTAAAACTTAAATGAATACAGTTATACCATTTATGAATCTTTTTTTCCTACAGCTAATCCGCCTGTAACTCCTCCACCTCCAAATGCCCAGTGTCCTGACGCAAATTGGCTTTCGGAGGTAAATGGGACACATTGTTACTTATTTAAGTTAATGGACACCAAGACCTTCCTGGATGCTACGCTGTCTTGCAGCAGACAACAAGCCACCCTCGTATCCATCAGCGGCATCAGAGACATCATCAAACTGAAAACCTTAGTCGGGACCATTACAACACAGATTGATGCTTTCTGGATCGGGCTACATAAATATGCTTCATGTGAGTTTTGATTGGTTGTTTCGAGCTACACAAATAAGCTACATGTGAGTTTTGATTGGTTGTTTCAAGCTTCATGTGGGTTTTGTTAAGTTGTATGGTAAACGTATACGTATATAAAAGTTAAAGTTTGTTTTCTTCAGTGTATATTTTGTCAAGTTACTTTAAAATTTTTGTGAAGGACAAATGATCAGGAGACAAAAACTTAATGGAATGATTTTCCGTTCTAGCTGGGTTCCAGTGGGCTGACAATTCCCCTATACCATTTGTTTACTGGGAGAAAGGGGAGCCATCAGGTCGAGATGGACAGGGGAACGTGGAGGACTGTGTTGTCATGCAAGCTTGGAATGGAAAGTGGGATGATCTTGATTGTGGTTTGAAACGTGGATATGTCTGTCAGAAAAACAAAGGTGAGAACATTCAGTGTTGTGTGAAAATGATAAATCAATTATGTTCATGTCACCCTGGTAAAATACTAGTCGCTTCCTACCGTCTCGGCTAGGGAGAATTTCTATTTAACTTATTCGGTAGAGTGTAAGACTAGTAAGCCAGAGGTTCCAGGTTCGACTCCTAGTGGAGGCGTTGAAAAAATAATGATCCCTGTTAAATACAGTGCTGATGTTATGTGTTAAACTGAATATTGCACCGTTGTAATGTCATGTGAAAATAAAATTTGTAAAGTCTCAATGTTGTTTTAAAATAAACATTGTACAGTTGTTATATATGGTGGTTGATATTGATAGTCAGTCACTAGATGTTGCTGCTAGACGGGTGGTTGCTATAGAGAGGTGGTTGTTATAGACAGGTAATAGCTGTAACAGGTTGGTGTAGTACACATTTTGTCATTGTAGACAGTTGAACTCTACTGAGATCGGGGTATCTCAGTCGAGGGCTAAGATTCTGTAACATAATCCCAACTGAGGCGTAAGTCAAGGTTGGGACGTTACAGAATCTTAGCCCAAGATGCCTTTCAAATCACCGTTCCATCGAGGTCCAATGTCCATCAGTCTTTAAACCATTCATGTTAGCGCTATTTCTGAGAAAGCGTTGTGGGATCTTTCTCAAACTTCATATGTAAATTCCCTGTGATCTTTATCTATGCAAATTTTGTGACTGATTGGGAAAATATCAAGATAACAAGTAGGTGACAATCTTGACTTTTGAGAGTTAAAGATTGTTAGCACTATTTCTAAGAAAGTACTGGAAGGATTTTTCTCAAATTTCACCTGAAGATTTCCAATTGTCCCTTCTTAAGCATAATGATTTTTAGAACAGAATGGATACCAGACAGCCATCTTGAATTTCCCAAGAAACACTTGACTGATCTTAAATTTAAGTTCCCCTTGTTACTCATTATCTACTGTGCTTGTAAACATAGGCAAAAAACAACCTCACTTTGAAAGAACAATGTCATACACAGCAGTTAACTCACCGTTGTCGACGTCATACCATTAGTCTACGACTGCTATTGACGCATCTACTGGTGTAACTGGTACACACTACCGGTCTGTACCTCCTGCTCTTTAGCATGCGGGGCTAAAGTTGCCTGTGTGTTCCTTCCATACACATTGGCATCCACCAGACCGTTACAAAGTTCGTACAGGTTCACCATGTCCGCTCTTTCCCGTCTGTATTCTAGTGATGGAATTCCTAATTTCCTCAAACGTTCTTCAGTAAGAATTAAGCTTTGATCAAAAACTACTGCAAGGTGCATGTATTGTTTACATGACTCAGTCCAACAGGGGAAGTAAGCGAAGAGGAAGATCAATCTTACATAGAATTTATGAAGATGGTGTGATGGTGGGGGCCAAGATTCCTCTGGTTATTTCAAAGACTTGACAGTTTATATTTGTGTGTTCTTCTGTCCTCAGTTGCAGACCACAACATTGTCACCATTCCATCTGGAGCACCGAACACATCTCTGGCTAGTCCTACTAAGGCACCGACTCCAACACCAAGCCAACAAGGTCACAGTACACCCAAGGTCATCGTTCACAGGTCCACCCCCCGGCCTCAGATAAACCCACCCGTTCATATGTCCTCTAACCCAGCGGCCAATACGAACCCAACCCGACCCAGGTTCACTCCAGTACCCACCGGCAGCTATGGGCCGGGTGTAACACAGAAACAGGGTAGGTAACTCTTTGTTTACCTCGTTTACTGTTTAAGTTATCTAATGCTAAAATTCAGTACTGTACTTACAAGAAAGAGAATGTTACCTCAGTACACAAAGTTATGAAATTTCAAATGTGTAAACTACACAAATATATAAGCCTAGGTCACTGTGACCTACTTTTTCTGCTCCACTGACCCTGATTAGCCTTTGTGTTATGCTCTATTTCTTTGATTAGATTTTACATTTAGTTCCCATTTCCATGAAATGAAAACAAAAGCAGGGGCATGTGTATATGTTTTTCAAATTACTGTTACCCAATTATTTGTACTATAGGAGCCTCCAACAGAAGTAGTGGTATGGGAGGAGGCGGAATAGCTGGGATTGTGATTGGTTGCTTGGCTGTCGTGGTCCTCGCGGGCGTAGGCGTTATTCTGTGGAGAAGGAAACAGACGAGTGCCCCAGGGCCGGGCCTGGGTTTTGACAATACAGTGTATCAATATGACTCCAGAGAGGAACATGGAGGATTCACAGACTCAACAACTTCAGACAGATGAGGAGTATAGCTTACTGTTACTTAAGGTTAATTAGAGATGACTCGAGTACCTAATATGTAACGAGTGAGCTGACATATATCCCATTGGAATATTTACGTGAGGGAAATTGTGAACATGGAAGCATTTTATTATCTGGGTCATGGTGCAATATACTTGGAAAATGAAAGTGAATCAGTGCTTTTATTTGAAATGCATAATGTGGATACATAATCTTGTATTTCACCAAGACTGGAAACTCAAAATGAATTCCAATTTATATACTAATACATATCAGTAAATGAAATCCCATGAATGAATGACTGTTTTAGGTGTTTACAGTGTAATATATTCCTTCATTGTTTCCATAGTTTTGTGTCATTAAATGTGAAGACAAAAATTCATTTATTTACAGGGTTTGAGGGTATCCAGTGTTTTATTGAAGCCTTAAAGATCAAACTGCTGTTTATCGGGAAATTTTTCTGCAGTTTATCGTTTGCCTTTTTTGTCCTCCATAATGAGGGCAAAATCATGACAGTGAATATTGAGTGCTCAGCATACCATTTATAGTAATTACATCTGAAGGGAGAAACTAGCCCTGGGTGAACATGGATTTTATCAGTGAAGGGTGAATATTTGATGGGGCGAGAGTTACCCTGTACAATGTGTTTGGATGAAGCCCAACAAAATATTTGTTCCCAAAACCAGTCAACAACTGTTTTGTTGTTCTCCTATTCAAACGTCGTCAAGTTAGTTCAGGTAATTGTTCAAATTAACATAAAACAGTGTTTGGTTTTGTTACATTTTTTCCTGCAAAAACAGCTGTCAAATAGTTGCTGACATCATTTTTTACCACTATTCCATTCAAATGTTCAAGCTACAAAAAGTCTGCAAAGACAGTCGGTCTAATGTTCTCCAGGCTACAGGGCAACAGCTGCTAAAAAGTAGACCTTAAAAAGTTTGGTAGTGCAGTTTAAATTCTTTTGTTTGAACACTTTATGGGAAAATTCTATTCTTGAAACCTATTCAGAGCAGAGATTGTCTATCAACTGTTTCACAGGGGTATAACAATACTGCTTATTCGTGGTGAAATTGTTTATATTACTCTTTCGTTATTGATGCTCCAATTCTTGGTTTCTTTAAAATAGTATGTGTATGATAAATTTGTATAGATATTTGAATAAAGGACAAGGTTAAAATGAGCAACTTAACATTTCACCAGTGATCTGCAATATTAAGGCTGTTTTTATTAATTATAATTTACAAAATAAGGTCCATCTCACCTTGAAAAATGAATATGCAAAATTTTACCATTTTAGCATTTTTTCATAGTAACATCACATTTCATTTTGAGATACAATACAATGGCTGATTATTCACCCACCAATACTTCGGGCGGAAGGGGGTTGGAAGGTGGCATAAAGGTTTTGCATATTTCACTCCATCAGTCTATCCTTTTTTTCGGGCATATCTTGCATACTGTGTCATATCACCTATGAGTGTTTAATCCTACATGGCAGTACCTCGAGGGATGGCAGAGTGGTTGCATTATAAAATAAGATTTCACATCATTATATTCACAGGTTTGGCCTTTTGTTCATGTTTGAATAGGAGAATTATTGATTTCTTGAAATATTCTACCTTGCATTTTATAGTGTCAAAGAATTTAAACTTGAGGTTGAGGATTTCTGAATTCTTTTTGAATTTCAAGACATTGCAAGTGTATTGGAAAAATGTAATTTAGTGACAGTTACGTAAAATCATCCACAAGTTACACTGGGATATGGTAGAGAAGCCTTGAGGTTACAAAACTCTATACACATCTATTTATTAGACTTGTTTGTGATATATTTAAGTGCTATGTTATCTTAAAATGTTTAAAGTGGAATATTATTTTATAATTGTTTACATGATGGTTTTTGTAAACAACATCATAGAAGTTGGCTCTTTGAAATGACCATGTTATTGAAAGTAAACAAATTGTTGATTGGTTGGTTGTGAATCAAAACATTTGTTGATTGGTTGGTTGTGAATTAAAACATATGTTGATTGGTTGGTTGTGAATCAAAACATTTGTTGATTGGTTGGTTGTGAATCAAAACATTTGTTGATTGGTTGGTTGTGAAGGACAGGTAAAATTGAACCTATAGAATAGCGCATTAACTGGAAACTTAATAAAATTTGTCATTGTATGCAAGCTATATATATTTGTGGTCACTTTTTATAAGATGACCTATATAATAAATACAACAATTTGATAAGTATTATGGGATGCATTTTATTGAAGTTGACCGGTTTGATAAAGATCACAATTAATCAGCTTTTGTGATGACTTTGAGGTGTCTCAGGTTATTGGTTTGTTTTAAATTATGCATAAAATATACTCAATATTCAAGTAAACAGATGCTCTAAATGCAGAGTTAAAAATATTACAATTTTCTGTGTAGCTTTTGTCTCGCTATTGAAATGGACCGTGGATGACAAAAATCATATTTAAAAATATGTATAGAAATTTTATAAACAATTACTACATTTAATTAATAAATGATTTGAGAAAGTAGATATTTGTGTCAAAGTTTCGTGTCGGAGGTCAATTTTCCACACATTTTGGGCATCATTTTTAAGGGAAAAAATCGATGCGCAAAATATATATGAGTAGAAGTTTTTTTCAGTATTTTCAGCCCATTTTACTTGGGGTTTTACTGTAGTAATATGTGGAATATCGGGGACATTCTTACCAGTGTGCTAAATTTGTTATCAGGGGATGTGTCTTGCCATGCCCCTAACATTTGATTAACAACATGAGGGTAATTTTAAGGAGCAGTTATCTATTAATTATTTTACCATATAATAAGATACTAGACATATAAGTATGGAGAAGCATGAAATATTTGTTAAGCTACGGAGTGTTGTGCCCTAACAAGAAAATGCCTATGTTTGTTTTCGAACTGGTACTGTGTGTTACCCAAACAAACTAAAAATACACAAAACAAGCAGTTTTTCATTAATTTATTTACTGAAATATAAAAACAGTACATATATATATTATGTGTATACAAATATGTCAATTTTATTCATTGTACATATATAACGTAGAAAAATAACAAAAAGTCATGATATTGCTCAGATCTTGCTGTCTGCAATGATAATAAATAGTCGGAAAATAATTTGACCTTGGCACAATTTATGATACATATCCAAGCTACAAAATCTTGTACAAAAATCACATAATAAATACATAGCAGTCACATTGCTGATTGCAAATTGCGAGTCAAAATGTTCCAGCCTACTCAGCTGTATTCTTTGGGACTAATCTTTATATGAAGCGCCTATATAACGTTATGTCAGATATTAACTACTTTCCATTATGGTTGAAACTTAACATTTTGATGTCGTGTATGCCTGACAACTGCACAGTTGGCTTAGCTGCTACTAAGCACACCGGATAGAAACCAGTGCCTTCTGCATGGTGGCCTAACACATCCAGGGGGCGCCACTGTCTCCCTGGGAGTCAAATGATATGTATAAACCTGCATGGTTTCAAAATATTTCTGCGAAGTCAAAAATGTAATCCCTCAAAGCTGATGTACAAAAACTGTATACCAAACTTTAAGTTGTTCCTGTGATGTCAGAAATCCATCCCCCCAGCTGATGCTCATACCTACTAGAGGCTTAACAATATTGCTATGATGTCAGGAATCTTAATCAGAGATAACTCTCCTATGCTTGACTTCAGAGTGTCCCTGTTATATTAGAAATCCACTCACTCAGAGCCGACACTCGAGTGTACCTGTCGGCATGAGTAGTAGCAACTGCACAGTTGGCCGAGCCGCTACTTAACACACCAGCTAGAAACCAGCGCCCTCTGGTGGCCTCACACATCAAGGGGCCGCCACTGTCACCCTGGAAGTGAAATAATAAACATGACATGGATATATTTATTTTATACAGGATTTAATATTGATATAAAGATTTGTTGTTGTTTTTTTGTCACTGCATAATCTGTCCATGTAATGAATTCATGTCATTCTGTCAAATTGATGAAATCGTTGAAGAGACTTTTAACTCATTCACCCCTGAAAACACATTTGAACTCTTCCCATTCAAAGGTTGGAATAGTTCATTATGAAATATCAGGAGTGAATGAGTTAATTGGATTTTCATGTACACCCTAATGATTTGAACATATTGCATATAGGTAACGCAAACTCATGCTCATTTTTTATTTTTTTTTCAAAACCCTGATGATTTTTTTTAAGAAATTGGTGTTTGCTTAAAGAGGGACTTAAAACGAATATCAGATTCCTAAAATATATATATTCAAGAGACATCATTGTCTGGTTGAAATGCCCAATGTACCTGACAGCCAGACAGGATCCCACCAGTGTAACCAGCACACAGGGTGATGTTGGTGTTGACGCTGGTTTCCAGGGGAACTGTGTCCCGCCGACATGTCTCGTCATCCCAAACCTGGACTTTGGCCTCCCTCAGGTACTGGGGTAACTGACCTGTACCAACAAAGCAGAAAGATACTTGATTCACTAGAACCATTTGACCCCAATCTACATTTACCAAAGAATGATTCTGTATACTAGTTTTACCACCATATATTGATAATGTTTAACATTACATACCTCCATCATTGTCCAAGAATCCCCACCCTGCCAGGTAGCAGTTGTCATGGTTACTATTCTCATCCAGGGGGAGACAAATTGGCTGAATGACCTCTGTGAAGGTCAGAGGTTGTTCTAGGTGGACCAAGGCTAGATCCCAGAGGATTGAGCCGAGTCCAGTGTAAGTAAAGTTTGGATGCTGTACAATTCTGTCAGCAGCAACCATGTTACTCCGAGATTTCTGGTCAGTAGAGCGTTTGACAGATCCAGCAGAAGCTTGGACATAAAATGGTGTCTGAATGTAATCGTGCACTCCTGGCCTGCAAAAGTGTAAGTTTTACTCTACAAAACTACAATTGAGTGGAATCATAGTTAAAAATCAATCTCGCACATTTTTAAATACGCAGCTTTCAGATTATTTTGATAAATACAAATAGCATGAGTTTTACTGGATTATTACAGGCTGACTGTGAGCCACTATTTCAATTAAGTTCAAACACATCATGTTACTCACAGTGCCACACAATGTCCAGCAGTTACTAGCCATTGGCTGGTTACTATGGCAGCAGCACACAGTGGCTCCCCCAGGTATGTCAGAGACACCACCCACGGCCACTTCCCCAGGGGAGATAACTCTCCACCCGCTATGTAAGCAGTGAGAAAATCCCCTGACCTTTTTCCACACTCTACAGAGTACAACAATGTGCGTTAATGTTCATGTCAACCACGAAAAAAATGATATCAAGGATCAGCCAGAAAGCATGAAAACATATACAGGAACATTTCCATTTATTTGCTGTATGAATTATTCAATACAATGGAAACAGAAGGGAAAAAAATCATTGATAATACATAACATTGATTTGCACTTTTTCTGAATTCCAAGCAACAATATATGATATGTTTGTGTCTTTGACAGATTTAAACTTGTATAGAGCTTGAGATATGTTATACTTCTGTGACTGATAAAGAAGTGCTACCTCTATGAAATATAAGGTGAACAATTAAGTAATAATTACCTTTCTTTGAACAGGAAATGTTGACTACGCTGCCGTTAGAACACGTTGTCCTGTCAAAAGAGATTAATCATTTATGCATTAAAAATAGCATATTTCTATATAACTTATTAATTAAAGTTCATTATATATTAATTGTATTTTTTTAATATGTAAGCAAATATATAAACAAAACAAAACAAATTATAGTCCATGCAAATAAATATCACATTAATTATTATCTAAAACTTCTGATCATTCATGCACATAGGAAACATCAGATTTGTAAGAAACTGCTTAAATTTTGAAATCACTTACACATTTACAATATTACTAAGAATTTCTGAAGTTCCTGACATCAAAACATCTGACTTCAGTTCAAAATAAGAGTTCTGAGGTGATGACATCTCTGGTGTGTAAACCGTCTGGATAGACTTTCTGTAAAATAATGTGATCATTTATCTGAAACATATATAATCAGAAATGTCTATAATACATTGTAACATTCAGTATACAGTGTTTTATTGCAGCAAAGTGATGTTCATCATGACATGAACCTGTAAATTCAACATGACATTAAACACTTCGAGTCAATTAACACTTCTTACCCAACAATTTCAAATCAATAAGTTAGACATCATGTAAATTTGCATTTTCAAATTCTGATTCATTCAAACAAATACTGGAGATCAACAAACTATTTATAAGAGCTTTTCAAACTTTCAAAGAGCAAGTATTTGTCATTTTGTGCTACAGTGTATCAGGGCCAACTGTGTACTGTACTCAAACTCTCATCATGGTCTCACTGTATTTAAGGCTATATGCCACCTTATGTAATACACCTAAGTGCTTGTACATAAATCAACTATGGTGCTACTAACATGATTATCTTTTTTAATCTCTAAACATTCCTGGAACTCACTCATGTCCAAGGTGTCGGCACATGTGGTGACTCAACTGCTGTGTCCAGTGGCTGCTACAGATTGGCTGGATCTGGCCTGAGTGCTGGACCAACAGCTGACCAGTACTCAAGCTTAAATTAAACTGGTCATCACTGGCAATGTAAACTGAAACAGCAGTTTGATACACTATTCTATATTCAGAAACATACAGTGTAAACTACATGGAAACTGAAACACTATAATTTTACATTAAGATAAATACAATGGAAGCTATACAACTTGAGATATAACCTGTCTTGAAGTGCCTGATATTTCTACAGAAGTCACACGTGTTATACTGTACTTTAAAACATGAAACATTAGTTGTTAACATCTAGCCTCATGTTATGTTTTAATTAATGTATTTGCAGCACAAACTGTCTTGGTTTGAGCTGGTTAAATGTAATTAGAGTAATTATTTTGCTGTGAAAATATTCACTGTTGACAACCACAAATACTGAATGTCACACAGTACATCATTAAAGTTTCATACGTTGTACAAAAAGAGACATAGCAGAGATCACCTGACCTGATAGATACATGTTATAAATGCACAACATTTGTGTTATCTGACCTTGACCTTTACTTACAACAGTTGAGTTCATCTGCTCCTCCAGAACAGTCATGGTGACCATCGCAGACCGTATCCATAGCAACACACTGGTAGTCAGGGCACACAAACTCTGTACTGTTGCACCGGTCTGCAGAATATTACACACATTTCATAGCTTAGTATTAATATTGAAAAAATAATGTGTAAATTGAGAAAACTTACGAAAAAAGTTAAACATGTGTGTATAAACTTCAACTGTCTATGTACAATACATATTTGGTACCAGGAGCTGCAGGACTGTAAAGTTTGATGACTGATGCAGACTTTGTTTTAATTTTCATGCCGGTATGAATGCAAATCAGTTACATCCATATTGCATGAAGCCCTCTAGGAACCTGGAGATCGAGGGTTCAATCCCTGGTGGAAGCACACTAGTCTCTTTCCTGTTACATACCTGCTGGTGGTACTTAACTATAAATGTACATACAACAGATAACGTTGTCCATCTGAAAACATCCCTGACCCACTATACATCCATGATACTGTCAGTTAAGAACCACAACTATACTTCACTTTATTCTAACAGACGTTCTTGTCTGTCCCAATGAAGTAGTCTCCAAGCGGCAGTTCATTAGTGGTATAAAATGTTAAGAACCACCACTATATATTCTATCTCTGCTGATGGTACTTACCACAGTCCTCCTCATCTGTCCCATTAGTACAGTCCCAGACTCCATCACAGACCCACTCCAGTCGTATACAGCCACCGTCCTGGCATGCCACTTCTGTATGGGGGTCGCATACTATCATAGAGAGTATATGTATTATACTGTATAGCGCTTTAATTTCGCAGGGGTCAATATTTTGCGGTTTCGTATACGGTACAGATTCGCAAGGGTTAAATTTCGCTGTGCACCCGAAATAATCCCATGTGTTGTGCAAAGTTGAGTGTCATCACTTAAGGGTTAAATCTTGAAATACAGGTAAACTCGAAAGAAAATCAAATGTGTATGTACCTTTAAAGGAGTAAAATCAATTAATCACCTACTTTGTACACATAAATAAGTTGTGGCCACTTATATGTAAGTGTTGTTTTTACATGAACTTCTCAGTTGTCCGGTGATAATTAATCTGATTTGAGTTCATTTAAGCTTGCATAACAGCGTTGGGTTATGGGTATTTAACATTTGATAAGGTCTGTAAAAGCGGTAAACGTTTTTGATAATTTCGCTGGTGTTTAGAATTGGCGGATATTAATCAACGCACAAATACAGCGAAATAAAAAAAAATACGAAATATAACCGCTATACAGTAGTCAGTTCATTTTCAAAATCTAAGATTAAAGTTTCATATAATAGATTCTGCCATTTAGCTTCCCCTTCCAAAATTTGATATTGTTAAATATTTTATTAAGATTTTTTAACAAGTGGTTGTACTTAATTCAGAACATGAGCTCCATTATCTGAAGAAAATACCGGAGCAGATATCTCACCACACTGTGTCTCATCACTGTTGTCATAGCAATCGTCCACACCATCACACCAATCAGAGGCAAGGATAAAGATACCGTTGGTACATCTCTTGAAGCCAGGTCTGAAGGCTATAACAGAAGAGTTCAAATGAAGTGTATAAAACACAAATGACAATTTGGTTTGTTTGGGTTTTACGTCCTATTAACAGCTATGGTCATTTAAGGAAGTGCCTGGTTTTGGTGGTGGAGGAAAGCCAGAGTTTCCCCTGGAATATGTCATAGCAAAATTGAAGGCTCAGTGTGCGCCACCTTGTTGACGAAACAAGAAGACTACCAGTTCCATCCTTTGATAAACATAAAAAAAACTTGCAGTCGCGTAACAGTAATGATTGACAGGTTTTGAAGTCAGGTGTCGCTCCTTTGTAATCTTCAAAGTACAGGTATCAGCCTGGCGATTGGTCAGTTTATTTTTACCCGAGACCAACCAAACAGCTATCGTTGTGCCTTCAATTTTGCTATGACCTATTCCAGGGATGCAGAGAGCGAAAGTGAGCGTAACCCCTGGATATCGAGGATGACCCCAAGTATGCATGATATACTAATACAGTCTAGCTGGACAAGAAGGATGTCAGTCACAATAATAGGACATTAACTTTTCCTTGTATACCTGTGTGATATAATAGCATGCTGACAATAAACTTACGGCATCCGAGTTCATCACTGAGGTCATCGCAGTCAATCACCTGATCACATCGACTCGAATGCGTCCAAAGACACAACCCTGAAGCACACTGGAAACCAAAACACCCTGCAACAACAATATCAATATGGTTACCTAGACACCCAGAAACCACAAAACAACAGTTCAGTTACCTATAACAGACACTAAAGTTTCTTAGAACTGTTTAAATGATGAGGTAACCTAAAGACATTTTGTAACTGCAGTATGGTTATTTCTAAACATTTTCATCAGGTTGGTATTTATGGATTGCAGAAAAGTCCATGTAGCACAACCAGTAAGTGTGTATGGTGTGACATTTCCAGGACGGGTTACATGTACTCTGTCACATTCGTCAGACATGTCACATTGAAGCATATGCACATAAGTGTAAAGTATGTAGGAGTTGGCAATGAAAAAATCTCAAATCAGAACTGACCCACTGTGGCATATCCAGTTGATAAAGGAAACCATCCGTACAGAAGGCCAGTTCTGAATCGAGATGAGGGGACTCATAGACTCTCGTACATTATGGCCAGGTATTAAACCAAGCATAGACACATCAATTTGTTGGTTTAATTCCTCATTTCACACATGTGTAACGTTGATTTGTCTGATGAAGAGTATATACATTAGTAATCATCAAAAGGTCACACATAAACACACTGACCTGGTTGTGCTACATGAACTTTTCTAAAAAAGAAAAACAGTACATTTACCCAGACACTCTATTACAACCGTATCTTTTCTGTCACTCAGTCCATCTGAGCCAGTCATGTAGAGACTTAATCATCAGAATGTATTGTTTTTGACAAATAATTCATTAACTCATTCACTCTTGAAGTTTCGGAATGATCTATTCCCACCTTTGAATTGGAAGAGTTAAAATGTGTCTCTAGGGGTGAATGAGTTAAAACAGATACTTGCTCTGTATGCATGGTTACCTGAACAGTTGAATTCATCAGTCTTGTCTTTACACTGCAGGTGTCCATTACACCTGGCCTGACTGGGCACACACTGACCACTGCTACACTTAAACTGACCACTCCCACAACCTGGTAAAATAAGTACCAATAATTAAACAAACAGGTTATTCAAATGATGATATTTCATTAATTAGGTAAGGGTTGAAGACATGTTTAATTTGTATGATTATCGAATTAAGAAAAAAACAATGTGAACATTTTAAAATCATGCAGTATCCTTATATAACCCTATGGGGACATCTCTTTGCTCTATATTTTAAATTGCTTACATTACCAGAAAACAAAAGAATGTTTGATACATACAAAAATATAGCTTTCTGTTCACTTAAATTCCTGGCCATATGAAACAGAAAAAATTTGTAACATCTTTTTTCCAGGCTATTTGAAACTGAAAAATCATTCTGGCAGATTTCCTTGTTATACCTTAGATTGCACTGTAACATAAGTGACCACTATCTTATTGTTGTGGCTACCACTGTGTGGAATATTAACTCATTCACCCCTGAAAATGTATAATAAACTATTCCAACCTCTGAATTGGAAGAGCTAAAAAGCTAAACTTTATACATACTGCAGTCCCTGGCTTCATCACTGGCATCGGGACAGTTAGCCACCCCATCACAGAACTTGTCTGCTGACAGACAGCTACCATCCTCACAAGGTGCCTGACCAGTGGGACATGGGTTACCTAAGGCAAATGTACACATCCAGGAACTAAATTTTCATTCTTTTCTGATGTCGACTGGTATATATAGCTTTTAGTATTGTTTGCTGGTTTCTTGAACTATGATATTACTGTCTTATGAGTGAAGTTATACTTATAGTTCATATACTGTTCAAAGGCTTAACTCATTCACCCCTGAAATTTCATAATGAACTATTCCAACCTTTCATTTGGAAGAGTTCAAATGTGTCTCCAGGGATGAATGAGTTAATGGGTTCGATGAATATAAAGATCAAGTCAAGAGACCAATGAATTTACATCCACTCCCATTTAGGAACTTCATTTTTGGATGAGCCAAATTTTCTTTTGAAGTCCTTTGAAAAGAACATGACTATCTATTCATAGATACTTACTTGTGGGTGTTGTGTGTGTGGAAGTGATTGTGGTTTCTGTACTCTCACTGACGTACAAAGACGTTGTCTCCTCCGTGACCAGGGTGGGATGTACAGAAGACTGCACGTGGGTGCTACTCTGGCCATCATTCCCACTTACCCAGGAGGACATTAACACAGAGACACGGGTTGGGACTAGTGTGGCAATAAGATGGCCAGACTCTAGAACATTGGGTGTAGTTGTAATGAGGTCAAAGGTCAATGAGGACTGAAATGGTGTTGAGAGGGAAGAGATCAAAGACACAGACATGTGTGAGGACACCGAGGTAGAAAGTAGAGGTGTAGAGACATCCTGCTGTCTATAGGAGGAAGGGGAGATGACTGGCTGACTAGAACTCTTCAGTAATACAGATCCAGACTCAGGAGAGGTAGAAGAAACATCATGTAACATCATTGAATCAGAAATATAAGATGATGTGACCTTCATTTTCTCATCTACAGTTGAAGAATGACTATCTAATGAGGAGGACAAGACAAATGCTGTAGATAAATGTGCTGAAGAAGAGGAAATGATGTGATCCTCCGACTTAGAGGAAATGTCTGCTTCTGATGAATGTAGGTTAGTTGTAGAAATATCTGTTATTGTTGATGACAGGGTTGATTCAGATGATACATGATGCTGTGATGCTGTTGTCTGAAAATATGAGTGTACTGTAGACTCTTGAGTGGTGTAACCAAGTGAGGTGACCTCTGACCTTGGAAATGAGGTCATAACATCACTGGGGGAAAATGAGGTTGGGTAGAAGCTTGGGGTTACATTATCCCTGTCTGTTGCTACCACTGAGGACATCGGAACTGAGGACACACCTAACACATCAGTGGTTGAGGACAATGGATAGTGACCTGATGACATCATTTGATTGGTTTCCATGGTTACAAAAGTTGATACTTCCGATGGCAACAAAGACACTGAACTAGGATTAAACACAGAAGACTGTGAGACAGGAATGGAGATGTGGGTATCGTCTATAGATACAGAGAGCATGGCGTCAAAGTCTAAACTGGACACACTAAGTGATGGGGAGTGCATGGGATCAATGGTACTGAAAGGTGAAACAAATGGCTCTGATGAAAATAATTCTGACGATGATTCCATTGATGATTCTATTAAGTCTATTGACCGAGTGACAATGGATGAAGAGGTCATAGGTCGATGTGTTACTGGTACATTAAATGAAGTTGTGATATGATAGGAATTGGAGCTGACATGAATAGAACTCATTACACCTGGTGACCCCATACCACCCACGACACTTTCTGTACTCCGTGACATTTTTACACTAAATGACCCCAGCCTTGTCTGGTCTAGATATGAGGATGTCAGATCCCCCAGTAGGGCTGCAGCAGTAACAGGTTGTTTGGTATCTGCAATAAACAAAAATATCTGAAAATTATTTCTGGTAAAAAAATAATATATTAAGCGTAAAAGGTTATTCATTAGTAACATCAATTTCTTTTTAATCGAGGTGCATCTAAATGAGTTACTGAGGATATCTCAAGTGCTGTACCTCTTTTGAGATTTTTATATCATATTTCATTATATAGTCATTTGCATAATTAGTTATAATATGCATCAGTGAACAGAATATATATAGAACAATACCAATTCATGTTTTCATTTGTGTTTTTTAAATGTTATTTTTTGTATTACAAACTACACAAGGGACAAAGACGAGAGTAAAACAAGTGTTATATTGATAAAACTACTACAGTACATTGCACTTAATATCACGTCGATTAATGTCACTTTTCGGTTATTGTCACGTTTGAGAAAGTGATATTAAGCGAAATCTACTGTACCATTTTCTGCAGTGAGAATGACTGAGACGACCACTGCAACCATCACTACAGTCAGGACAAGACACACCACACCCAGCACCAACACACGCTTCGTCACTGCACGGTACTTCTGACTCCTCGGGTCATCGTCAATATCAAACCTCTCCATCACCATGGTAACAGGTCAGCTTCCTCTGTTTTCAGTAGGAAATTTTCTGTAATTTGTAGGTCCAGATCTCAACCCATGTTCATTCCGTTTACTGCCATGTAGTCAAGCTTCAATAGAAATATATATATACTATGCATTCAATGTAAACAATGAAGTTTTAGATTATGGATAAAAAAAAAATCAATTCATGTCTTAAAATTGTGTTAAGTTATGAATCTTTCTTTTTTATGTATAACAAATTATCTCTACATAATTCATTTTGCAACGTTCAGGCCTCTAAATTAACATGTTTTCACTTTTATATCATATTTTCTTGAATACCGGGTACGTAATAATAACATCAGAAAAAGAAAAAAAATGATTTTTTTAATATCTATGAAATACCGCGTAATCCATACTAGGTTATCGCCCTTGATGTGCAGGTAGTAAACAGAAGTCGATCAACAGGTGTGGTCCGACACAGGTGATATGTAGATATGTATGCGCTCTATTGTACACCTGTTTAGAGGATAAGAGTCTTCACAACTTATATGTGTAAATATCTCAGGAAATAATATAAGCCATGTATCGAATGATTGTCCGCCAAACATTACTTCAAAGAGCTCTAGAGAATCATAAGAAAAGTTACTGTGCACTTCAACGCAATAAAAAAGCAACGTTATATACATACCTGGTGTGGCCTATATCAAATCATAGTATGTGTGTGGTACGATTACTAGCGATCAAATGTAAAATTGGACATGTTCTCAGGAGTTTGACATACCTTATTTAATCCGAACCGTGCCCCTCTATAGTCACCCAACATCTGCCCGATCATCTTCAGAATGGTTTATCTCCCCCTGGTGCGCCGTACCTCACTGATTTTTACCTGTTCCGTAGGCTCAGGTATGTCAACAATGACTAGAAAAGTGGCGACCTTATCGCGGTAAACCACTTTCTCGGGCTTAACATTGATCTCTTCAAATTATCTAACTTCCAGTATTTCCTAACATTTCAACAATGTTACCTTATAGGGACGGGTTTGACCTATCCCAAATTCCCACGCTAAATCATGTTTATTGAAAACAAGCATACACATACATTCAATTGTGATAAGTACATGTACAATGAAATAGTTTATCAGACAAATAGGAAATCAGGATTTCCTCATGTGACTGTAACAGGACCCACTTGTATAAAACATCTCAACTCTTGAGATTTCCTCAAGTCTAAGATTTCCCATAGTCAATACATTGCTTGAGATTTCCCTTAACTTTGAGATGTTTTATAAAAGTGGGCCCTGGGCTATGTTGACGTCAGGGGACGTGTTGGGGGATCTGTCAGAGTTCGAAGGTCGTGGGTTCGAATCCCGATTTGATTCCGTAGAATTTGTATTTTTCCATGTGCGGATGATTGATTGATTGATTGGTTTTACGTCCGCTTCACTATCGAGTAGTTCGGTTATCCAGCAGACATGTGCGGATAAAATGTATACGATATAATAAAGCACCAAGCACGCGGCTAATTTAACCAACATCCAATTCCTACAGTATATGTAAGACAATACAAACATCAACGCTACCCATAGTGTTGGGTAAAGATTGATACAAACATATACAAATGTGTGGAAATGATATAATTCATAGCAATGACCTAATTGTTTTATCGGTACATTATTTAAACAATAAGTTAACAAAACTTTCGAACAGAGGTTTAATAAAACAGAGAGTCAAACAATAATATTAAAAAAAACTAACATGCAATAAACACTTGGAAGAAACGTATTGCACAACTAATCATAAAACACATAATGTTATGTATGCGACTAAGACTCGGCTTACCGGTATGTTGATTTTTAAACGGCAATAGGCTGTAATTGAGTCAACTATTAGTTTAACACTTCAGAAATAGGAACCCTTGATATTCGACGATGAAACACTATATAATATCACATGCATATATGTTTACCGACAATTCGGAGATACCTATAAATAGGTGATAAATATATGAGCCTAGAGCCGGCTACTGGGTAGTCCAACCTGCCTAGCTATCAGCATCTTCGCTAGTAGACTGACCACCGTCTCTAGAATATTAAATACATGTAATTAAAAAAAAATAACTCTAATATTTTTTGATGACTTGGATGTCTGTGAAGTTCTAAACTAGGGGGAGAAAATAAGCTAGTAGTAAAATGCAGCTGAGAAATTCTTCATAAAAACTTAGGGGATGGTAGCCAGTCTACTTCGCTAGCCAAGTGTTCGCTTGGTATACACTCAACTTACCCTGTAAGTGGAGTGTATATATATACGAAGCGAACACTTGGCTAGCGAAGATGAGCTTATCAGACAATGTCGGACATCGCACTCAAGGAACAGCGAACACAATCTGAACTACAGTTCTAGTGAGATATTATAGTCCACAGGGACCTGAGAATTTGTTACAGCTATATTTGGACCTAAACTAAGGTGTTCAGAGTCATTTTACGTGTTTTAGGTCGACTTTCGGTAAAAAAAATGACACCCCAAATTTAATGATCATATGTAATTTTTATTAAAAGTCGATCTAAACCCCTAAAACATGTACAATTACTCTGAACACGTTAGTTTAGGTCCAAATATAGATGTAACAAATTAACAAGTCCCTCAGTAGGTACATCTTAAGCCTCAACCATTTTTGCCGGATGCCAAGAAAAATGATTTATATATTTATAGCCTAATTGCATAAATGCTAGTTTTTTTAATTAGCACACTTGCGCGATGTACTTTTATTAAACGACCGTTTTTTTCATTTCCCTTGGGTGGTCGCTTAATACAGATTCGGCTGTACTAGAAATGTCAATGTATTTAGCACATTGGAGTTCGGGCACTCTACCAGCTTTCCTCCGACAAAAATGTCCCTTTACGTCTATGCATACCATACCACGCCAAAAGACTTGGTCTCTATACCTTATTGTTGCTTTAAAACCAGCAAATGTTCATGAAACCGTTCTCGTGCTCAGGCATGGGTTGTACCTGCAGATAGGGCGTAGGAATTGTACCTGCTGCCCCCATTGCATGATCGTAAGAGGCGACAAAATTTGGGATCTTATCTTTTCTCTTCTTTCTAAACAACTTACTTCTCCCTAATGTCTCCCTTGACAATGCCTCACTTTTGGCCTTTAGTTGAGCGTTCGCCCCTGTTAGGAAGGCTTCGGGTTCTGTCCCATGGCCGAGACATACCAGAGTCTGTAAAAATGACAGTTTCTACTCCTGCTTAACGCTCAGCAATTTAGGAGTGGGACGACTGGTTCGCCCGTTGTCAGTATAATGTGACCGGGTGGGGGGTCCTGCTGGGTGTCTTCGGCAGTATGTTTCAGTGAGGTAGCACTATAAAGTCGGCATAAGTTCCGCGCTATCACGAGACAAACATGACCATATCGCAGCCTCCCAAAACACACACGCATACACTACATGCATCTTGCACACAGGGGAGGCCGTCCTTAAATGACCATAACTGTCGATAGGATGGTAAGCAATAAACCAAACCAAACCAATCTGTGCTCAAACCCGCTTTCTTGTAACTCACTTAAATCATTTCAAATGTCAAAGTCGATTGTAAACATTGAAAACTGAATTCCGTTGAAGAGTCTTGAATTTGTTTCCAACTCATTGACAAAAATATGATATTTTGAACAATTTATAACCAGAAGAAATTGGGCTTGAGCACAAAAAACAGGCTTGTGCTTGAGAATGGTTTCATGAATATGGGCCCTGGCCTCGGAGTAATGAACGTCCAATATTTTATTTAAACATATTTTATTGCCATAATGCAACTGGATTGGGCACAAGTTATACAACTTATACAAATTCCCTTTCCATAAAAAAAATACAACAAAATTACAAGATGGCACACAAAGAAGTACTTTACAAATAAGGTGAATGAAAAGTTGTCGTGCAAGCGTTCACTCATTCTCACACTCATACACACACACACATGTATATAAACAGTTGAGAGAGAGAGAGAGAGAGAGAGAGAGAGAGAGAGAGAGAGAGAGAGAGAGAGAGAGAGAGAGAGAGAGAGAGAGAGAGAGAGAGAGAGAGAGAGAGAGAGAGAGAGAGAGAGAGAGAGAGAGAGAGAGAGAGAGAGAGAGAGAGAGAGAGAGAGAGAGAGAGAGAGAGAGAGAGAGAGAGAGAGAGAGAGAGAGAGAGAGAGAGAGAGAGAGAGAGAGAGAGAGAGAGAGAGAGAGAGAGAGAGAGAGAGAGAGAGAGAGAGAGAGAGAGAGAGAGAGAGAGAGAGAGAGAGAGAGAGAGAGAGAGAGAGAGAGAGAGAGAGAGAGAGAGAGAGAGAGAGAGTCATCTTGTCATTTCGATTAAATGTTTCTTTCGAGTTCATTTATTGCCGACTTGACCCCGTATACAAAAAAAATGCAGTGCACACAAAATTGTATAACCCCAAAAATGTACAGGTTTCTTAGCATTTCATTAAACATCAATATTTTCGTTATTTTGTAGACTTTTTATGCGAATCTATAAACCACTTCTTGTTAATCAATTGTGTGCGAGACGAAATTATAAATGTTGAAGATGTGTCATCGTTTAATAACTAAGAAAGTGAAATGGTTCATTATTTGTAGATAATTAACGTGCAATTTTACCAAACACTGACGACATACAGATGATCCTTTTCCACGCTTTCCGTATAAGGCTTCCTTCTCAAATAACTATATTCCAGAATGAAGGATGCTGCACCTTTCGCTTTAATCGGGAACCGTCGGCACTCTACTTAAACGAGGAAAGATGCGTTTACGGGAAGCGTCGCGCCGACGCTTCCCGATTGTTTTCGTTTGTGTTTTAAGCAAAATTCAAATTTTGTATAATCTTAAATGTTGACTATTCGAAAACAAAAATGTGCATTCCGTTTGCTCTGTACATTGTATGAGTCAAGTTGCGGTTGGAGAATCAAAAACGCAGTGGGAACCTTAAAATGCTTTATCGGCTCTGCCGAAAGAAGGACGGGCGAACGAGTGGACGGAAAGGCGCCATATCAGAATGTGTGTTATTTTTTTTTAATACGTGCTAAGCACAATGAAATCAACTTTTAACCGGCTCAAATTAAATGTGGTTGATATAACCATTTGAACAACCCAACTCTTGTGGAATCTCGGGAAGAAATTCTCGTATGTTCCATTTTTATCATGGTTCCTTTTGGCACGTACAGTACAGCTTGGTACGAACATTTTGTGCCGGATTGCTTTTCGTTACCGGAGACCATGTCAAAGGGGGATTACTGCATATATATATATATAATTGTGAAACTCAAATGTGCTGCTGTTTTAATTTCAATTTGCACATGGGTTCGACACACTGCGCAAGACCTGTGTCACTTGTCCAGATTTCAACTCCTAATAGAACAATATTTCAGGAATAACATATTTGATCCGGGCTACACCGCAGACTTTCATGTGCTCTATTTTCGTTGTGTCTGCAATTTCTGACGGAAACACAAACCCTGGGCCCGTATTTATGGAACCGTTCTCATGCCCAGTCATGTATTTTGTGCTCAAGCCTAATTTCGTGTTCCGGTAATAGATCAATAAAAAAAAATGTCAATGATTTGGAAAACATTGAAGGCCGTATACTGTTTCCAATGTTTACATTTGACTTTTTGATCGTTTGACATGATTAAAGTGAGTTACAGGAAAACTGGTTTGTGCATATAGTCCATGCTTGAGCATGAGAACAGTTTCATGAATACGGACCCAAGTGTCGCTTGTGCCGTGTTCGAATTTTAGTGGAATTCAAAGGTATCCTGTCGCTATTACTCCTGAATTCGACTCCTACCAGAATCACTCACTGCCGCTTGTCCAGGGTTCGACTCATAACAGAAGTCATTTTGGTACCATACACATTGTCACCAACGTGTAACCGCTTGCACTTTTTAGGGAAAAGACAATAACATGACGTCATGATCGGTAAAATAGAGATACCCACTTGTGACGTCACATACCTGTTGCTAAGCTGCTTAGCAATCGGCGAAGGCGGAGATGATCAGTCACTCCCCTGATATTCACTTCTTTTGTTAAAATCCTCGATTACCACAATGAATATCAAGTTATTCTTGATATTTGTGGTAATGATGTGCGCCATGCACCAAGGGCCTGCTGTGTATCGGGACCTTACGTGGTAAGTTTGGACCAGACCAGGTAGGATGAGATCTTAGATGTTATTCTTTGAAATGACATTACGCAAAGACATCACGGCGCTCAAATAAATGTCAATAACTTAATTAAGATTACGAATGTGTTTGACATTGAATGTTTGGAAATTGTTAATCTTAAGTTTGTAATTTTACCTCTGTAGCGTGGAGCCCGAGCCAGGATATGTCAAAAGATTGTTTTATTATTTCAACGCTGGAGAAATTGAGAAAGTCTGTCAATCGGTTGCCGATCTGACATCGGTAAGGACTACATATTTGTTATGTTAATGACTGTTATGAAAACGTCAACACTATTTTTACTAATAATTAAGTAAGATTATTTTTGAGATGATGCTTATCTGATTCTTCTTCTCACAAAGTTATTACACCTTTTATAGTGATTTTCAGCACTGTCAATGTGAACATTCTATCGGAGATACATATCACTTTTTTTTATTTGTAATAATTATGCGGATCAGAGAATTAAACTCTACCGCGAATTAAATGATTGCATTCCATTTGACTTGCAGCCACTACTTTCAGGTAATAATGAATTGTCCTATCAAGAAAACATCCTAATAGCCAAACAGACGCAGCAATTTATTCTAGATACTAACAGATTTTGAGGATAACGGTTTTCCTCTCCGGTGTCGGTATCTTAGGAATTTGCGGGTCTGGAACATTGAATGATTGTATTATAGTACAATTTCCAGAAAACAATTATGATTTATTTTTTATTTTTAAGCGAATTGGGAATGAGGTATTCTGTAATCTACTGTGTGTGCTTCTAACTCTGCTGTTGGGCTATGCGCCGTCGGTCTGGAAAGTCGTCAAAGAGAAATGGTCAGCCGCCGTGTCAATGTTCCAAGAATGGAGAGCTCGTAAGTAACCAGCGAAAGTTAAAATATTGAATAACGCAGCAGTTTGCAGCAGTTTTCAGTTCTAGTGCATTCTGTTTACCTTTCAATTAAGACGTTTTCGAAAATTAATGTACCTTTCTATGAACGTAGCGTTGTAAAACTACCCTAACGTTTGCTAGCTTGGAAACCATTTCAGTATCATGTATACCTGTGTTATCATGCAGACCAATGTTTTGATTAAATATTACAATGATTGTTTGCTAACGTACAGCGTCATTGTGAAATTAACCGGCTTTAATTTCAAATTAGCTATTTGATAATCTTTGAAGTACGGGTACCACTATCTAGCAGCCTCGTAATTGGTAAGACTTGGGTGTCTGGAACCAGTCAGAAAGCTAACTGTCAGTCCCCGATTCTGTTCTGATAAAATCTCAGGATGCATAGAAAGTCATGTTTTGTGTATCGAAAACGTAAACCTTGGATTTCGGAAATTTATAGTAACAAAAAATATCTGTTTGCGCAGGTCCTTCCCTCTGCCGTCACTGCGGTACTGCCCCGTGTGAGGTCAAAAGGAGGTCCTTGTGGAAGCCCTCCGGTACTCGAAAGAAAGACAAGGCGAATTTCGCAAAAAGGTCAAATGCCATGATGTTGTTTTACTATGGACTAGATTTGTCCGTGGTACTGACCAAAGAGCTGCCATGGAATGACCTGTACTTGAAGAGGAAAATCGTCCAGCATTTTGAGGAGGAGCATATGGTATTGTTCCCTGTGTGCATCCAGCGTCATATCAACTACTGGTACCCTGTCCCTCGCTAGGTATGTACTCTGCCTCTCAACAGGAACTATATGCCCCTTGCTAAGTTTGTGTTATATCCTTATCTAGGTACCTCTCCCTTGCTAAGTTGGTACTATATCCCTCCCTATGTAATTTGTCCCTCACTAGGAACACTGTCACTCACTAGCTCTTATGTCCCTCGCTAGGTACAGTACTCTTTCTCTTTAGGTACTCTGTCCCTTGCTAGATTGGTACTATGTCCCTCGCTAGGAACACTGTCACTCACTAGCTCTTATGTCCCTCGCTAGGTACAGTACTCTTTCTCTTTAGGTACTCTGTCCCTTGCTAGATTGGTGCTATGTTCCTCGCTAGGAACACTGTCACTCACTAGGTGCTATGTCCTTTGCTAGGCAGGTATACCCTTCATCTCTATAGGTACAGTACTATGTCCCTCACTCGGTTGGTACTATATCCCTCTCTAGGTAAAATGTCCTTGCTAGGTTGGTATTTTTATCAATTTATCAATTTAATGCAAATATTTTAAATTACTTTCCCTTTATGTCAATACATGACAACAATTTCTGCATTGGAGAACGGACAGATTGTGCATTAAGTTAACATTAAATTTTGTAATTTAATTTATCTATTTATTTCATTGCAGAGTCGTTGCGTCGTTCAAAGAGAAGAATGTGGAAGGCAGTCGGTGATGGTATAGAAGTGCGATTGACGTCACAGCCTCGATTTGGCTGTCGTAGGGGTTTTGTCCTGATAAGTTCCAAAAGGAATGGTTTTTGACCAGTGATACCGTGTAATTATATTGTTTCTTTTATTAATTAAAATGTTCAGGTGTAGCTTTGTGGATGTAGATGGTTAGTGAGCTTAGGAAGAACTTTTGAACAGTAGTGTTGTCCAGCAGTGGTTAAATTCATAAATTTTCGTTTTTTATTAGATTGGTCAGTTGCAAACATGTTTCAATTGAATTACCAACATGCACAGTTCTGCCCATTTTGTACTGGTCAGTTTTGCTTTTGTGTGCTTTGTGTAGTAACAATCATGTAATCAATGAAATATAGATCTTCAAGTTGATTTTTGTGTTCATGTTATATTTTTGTAACCCTCGTTTTAAACATGTCATAGATTCGTAAAAACGTATGAAGTGTCGTACGTTGAAGTGAGACTGAACTTATATTACCGACATCTCGGCCCGTATTCACAAAACCGTTCTCATGCTCAAGCATGGATTCTGTGCTCAAACTAACTCTGTTACCCGCTAATAATGTGACACGCTCAAAATGTCAAATGTTAACATTGAAATGATGTTCGGTTTTCAGACTCCATAATTCTTCCAAATCATATTGATAAAATGAGAATTGTATTCATCTATCACCGGAACAAGATATATGGCTTGAGCATAGAATCTGGCTTTGAGTATGAAAACATTTCCGTGGATTTACGGACCACCTCTAAATTCTATATGTATCATCATGGTATATTTTTCATAAAAGTTTATTTATCTGTGTATATATCCGTACTTCACTGATACACTGTCATATCTTACTATATCATGAACTCCTCACTGATGTTCGGTTCATATACATACATGTATATTATATATAAAGAAAAAAAATCTCAACAACACGTCACTAGCACTTTCATCTCATCAAAGAGAGAGAGAGAGAGAGAGAGAGAGAGAGAGAGAGAGAGAGAGAGAGAGAGAGAGAGAGAGAGAGAGTTACCTGTGTATGTGTAAGAACGTGCCAAGTTTGGGTGGTGGAGGAAAGCCGGAGTTCCCGGAGAAAAACCAGTGGCCACTGCCCCACGTAGGTCTCGAACCCGCGACCCAGTGGTGGAGGGCTAGTGGTAGCAGAAGATGTGTGTGTGCTCTGGTACGCTGTTGTACTGTGGTATATTAAAATATAAAAACCTAGAATCAATCGTTCATTCTGAATGGAGTTTCGAAAAGTTGATGATTTGACATCAACTTTGAAAAAGATATATGTCCCTAATTTATTTATCGGCATTTTGTGATCTCACGAAACGGGAATAATAAAAGTTTTGCTTTCAACAATGTAACATGGTTGTGTATAAAGTAAAACTTTGATATTACATATTTCCAAAAATGACGAATCTTATTGAAGATAATAAAACGGGCTGCCAAGTTTATGTCATATTTAAATATCATTTAATTCAAAGCGGTAGACATTTTTTATATTTATGGTCTTTGATCAAATCTATTCATTTCTGGGGAAGAAGTACGTATAATAATTTAATTGCTAGGATTTTAAAACTTGACGGACATACGGCATCTGCAGGATTTACAACTCTTGATATCCATTCTCGTCACTGAAATCTCAAGTTTGATCTACATGATATACAACGTACAAATCAATATACCGTACCATCGGTCGGGAGTGTTGATCTTACTCCAGTAAAACGTCCAATAGCGCTGGTAAAGCCGACCTCCTACCTTTCACATACCAAAGACCATGGTTTAAATGATTTATGTAATTTATATTTCATTAAAATTTATGGGGTGTCTCAATACGCCTAGAGTGTATCATGATTTATTGCAATACCGAATGAATATATTGCAATACGTATCCCGATATATTGTCACAGGCAAAAATGTGCTCAATTTAAAACGAAATTGTTGTCAGAATGTTAACAAACTTAATCATATACAATATGGATCACACTATTGAAGATTTTGTCAAACGAATCATTGATTACGAAATTTAAATTGATTCCCACCACTAGCTAGTAATAGCTTGATATATGGTTATTGGCATATCTGTTCGAATTTGTAGTAATTTAAAAAGTTTAAGTAAATACTTAAAATAAGCTTCAGAAAAAACATTGCGATACAGCGATATTTCATCTTTGTATTGCAATACGATACAATATGCCTGTGTATTGCGATATATATTGTGACAGCCCTATTAAAATTGTTAAAAAACATCACAAATTGTCCCGATATTTTGAATCAAGTGTAATCGATCACCGGTTTGTATGGGGTTTTGTAAATGATTCAATATGCAGGCTATAGGTGTACAAGTAAAATGATTAGGAACACTACAAGCTGAAGTTTGGAACTCGAGTTATACTGGAAATAATAAAACGAACAGCAATTGCAATAAGATGAACAGTTATGAGTTACTGGTGATATTACGAGTTGGTGGAAGAAAAAAGCGTCGCTGGAGAAATGGATTTAATCTAGTACCCGTGTAGGTTTGAGTTCGAGTTTCCCCTGGCCCTTACACCAGACTTGAACATTTTGATAGATAGATGTCTGGTGTTAGGACAAGAGGAAACTCGGGCTAGTTTGGGGAAAGAATATGTCTTCTATATCCCACTGGATAATCATATGATCTACTATACTGTTGCTTGACAAGTCGTTGAGCCGTTCCAGAGTGTCAAAGGTCAAGGTACGTGGAAACGCATCCGGTACCTTCACTGCAATGAGTTTTAGCTCCTCTGGCACATGCGAGTTGTGAGCTTATGGCATGAAAAACTGAAGGACCTACAGGGCTCTGATATTTGACCAACAGGCTCCTAAACTTAAGTGTTACAAAGCCTCCTCCTATAAATAACCTTGACGTACTTTCAAGGTCAACAAGGGTGTTTTAAGTTTAGGCAACATTGACTATAATTGGTAACAAGTTTTGTGAAATTTCTTCTGGAGCCCCATAAGGTCCACGATCTTGATATTTGGGAAATGGGAACCTTGGATAGGATGCTATACATGACTAGCATTCCTTCAAAGTCACAGGGGGAAAACATGTTAAAAATATAACTACAACAACCATAAGGTTTAGTGCCATGATACATGTACGCGAATAAAGCAAAAAGAAGAGGCATCGCAACAAACTCTATTGAGATTTCCAATGATGGAAGAATACTATAAATACTATGAATGTACACATGTACTTTGGTGTGATATCTAGACAGTACAAATCCTTCAGTACTATAATTGTATTTAGGTCAAAGGTCAATTACTTAGGTAATATAATTGTATTTAGGTCAAAGGTCAAATACTTCGGTAATATAATTGTATTTAGGTCGAAGGTCAAATACTTGGGTAATATAATTGTATTTAGGTCAAAAGTCAAATACGTTCGTAATATAATTGTATTTAGGTCAAAGGTAAACTTTAAACACTGGCTGGGGTTTGATGCTATTACTACAAGATTGAGAGGTTAGTTAGTTTCATCCTTTTAACAGTTGTCAATGATTTACAAACAACACCTATGTTTTGGTCTGTCTGTAATAGAAGTTAAATTTGCTTCAATGTTTTCGCTGGAGTTGAACCTGGGACGTCTGGTGTACTAGTCTTGCACTCTACTGAATGAGCTAAAGAGAAATTCTCGCAAGTCAAATTGGTAGGAAACAGCTAGAATTTCTCCAGAAAAGAAGTTATCCTAAGTTTCCCAAGGGTCAAAGAAATTCTTGTGCAAGTATCTGCGAGTATTTTATCAATATTTCCCTGGTCCTATGTGACTGCCATTGTTACAGAGGTAATTATTTTCTCAATGCTTCCACTAGGGATTGAACCTGGAACCTCTGGTTTACTAATCTTAGGCTCTATCAAATGAGCTAAGGAAAAATTCTTCCAAACCAAGTCAGTAGGAGATGGCTTGTATTTTACCAGGGTGACATGTCAGTAGTGAAGAAAACAACAAACAACAAAGTGTTAAAATCTACATTTTAATGACATTTAAAATGATTACAATGTACATTGTCTTTTTGGATCAATAACAAAATCATATCTTCAAAAATCAATTATTAAACTTAACAAATACAAGTTTACTGTGTAAAGTTTTAGAAATGTTTGTATAAAAACAATATCTGTTAAGGTTAAACTGTAGGTAATGGCACTGACTGATATTATGATACAATGTAGTTAGTTAGAGTTAGTTAGGAGGCACGGTAGTCTAGTGGTAGCACACCAGGCTCGTGACGGAAGGGTTGCGGGTTCGAGTCACGGCACGGCACTGTGTTGTATCTTTGAGTAAAATTCTTTACTCCGCTTGTTCTAGTCTACTGAGCTGTAAATGAGTACGTGGTTGGGTAGGGCTAGAATTGTAGAATGCTAGCTGTGAGCGCCGAAATGGCAGCACCGGCTGTATGCTCCCCAGGGAGTTGAGAAAGATATTGGCTGGTTGTAAAGGCCCTATAACCACGGATAGTAATTTGTCAATAGCTTTGAGACGAACTACGAACTAGGTTGTGATAAAGTGGTATATTAGAAACTCAAATTATTATTATAATAATTATTATTAGAGGAGGTAGTGACTGATGCTATGATACAGTAGTGTTGTAGAGACGGAGGATAGCATTTCTCTCATTCCTGTGTGTATAACCCTGCAGGTCGGGGATTGAGAAAAGAATACACCTGCTGTTACCCACTGAATGTATCGTAAGAGGCGACTAATGTGCAGAATTGGGGGTTTGCTTTGTGCCCTCTATTTGGGGTCACAAAAGCGACCAAAATAGCTCTGCTGCACCCATTGCAATATTCGGAATCTTAATATTTCTCTCTAATTCTGACTACTTTTTATTTTCTGGCACCTTGCTTGGCAATAACTCTCTTTTGACTTTAATGTTGAAGGTTCGCACAGGTGAGAAAGGCAATGGGTTCTGGCCCTAGGTTTTATTTTGTTTAACGCCCAATCAACAGCTAATTAAATTAGGTCATGTAAAGTCATGATGCATCCATGTGTGTTGTGTATGCATGCTTGCATGTGTGTGCAGAAGGCAGGGTATGTTGGTTTCTGAACTATTTCTGGTGAATAGAATGAGAAAGAAATGCTGTTTCATGCCTAGAGGTGTAGGTTGGGGTGATTCCACCCTCAGGATTTTCAATTGGATGCAAAACCCTTGGCAAGCCTTGGGTTTTAACCAATAAGAAAATCCCTTGTGTGGAATTTCCCAATCTTATAAATCTAGGCATGTTAGTTATCTCATGGAGTTAATGAGATCCAGAAGGTGTTCTTTACCTTCTCCAGTACAGTATCGCTAGGGCTTCATGTTTACTACGGATGTAACCGATTTGCGTTCATACTGGCAGAAAAATAAAAAAATAAATACTACAGAACAATTGTTTGCTTTCATTGATTTGTTCTTAAATAGTTTATTTATTTACTACATTTTGTAAATGCGTCGTCCTTTAAACATCATTGGTGGAACAGTCCTGTTTAAATAAATTGGCGCCAATAATTAACCGTAGTCATTTGAGCGTTTGACGCAGGGGCATTCTCCATGTTATCCGAAGTGAAGCGACAAGACTCTCATTTAACAAGGTTATTTTAAGACATCATAAATAAACTACATGTTACGTCACAAGAGATTTTGCTTTCATACACAAATGAAATGCATTTCTGCTGGTAATGATCATATAGTGGGTTGCAGCACAGAACAGTGCTGTTGCTGACATTGATTCTCCTCTACTTCAGTTTTATTGCACAAGAGGTAAAATTGATACATGTTCAAACATTAAAATTGCTGAAGATACCATCAGATATTCATGGAGTAATGAACATGCAGTGAAACATATCTATAGCATGGGACAACGAAATCATAGAATGTATACATGAGAGTCACATGACTTTGATAGACAGATGAGGACTTGTAGCATACGTAAATCATATAAAAAATAGCTTTTTATCTGATGTTTAGGAAAATAGTTAACCCTTTCACCACTGTAGACCATAATGGACTCATCCAGGTCAATGCATGGGGAAAGTCTACTAAAGTTGCATAGGGGTGAAAGGGTCATAATGCTTATTTTCAGGTACAAAAACGTATAACAGTTCGAATTTCAGTTATTGTGCCTTACAATTCGGAAATGCAGTCAGCAGTTTAAATTTGCTAACAAACGATCAATGTACAGAAGATCCAAGCAACAAAACTGTACCTCCGGGAAACTTGTATATACAATATTTACATCTATGTTATGTCGTTGTAGGCATAATACCACTAATGTTAATTAAAACACAGTTGTACTGATCACCTATCATCCACAAGGCGAGTGTTTATTTGTGACTTTTCAGTGACAGGTAAGATATGTACACTGTCGCTTTCATCTGACAAATGACCAGTGAAGCGTTTGTACACAAAGGTGTAAGATAAGTACAAGTTGGCGACATAAAATCGAAGTCAATTAGGATAAGCTGTAAGTGTATGTATGTACACTTAGTTGTTATACATGTACAATTTGATTCCGCTATTCTTTGAAAAGAGAAATGATGAGTATAACAACAACGCTATGCTTTGTTTAATACCTGGTCATAGATGTGTGAGAGTTTTTACCAACATTGTTCATCAGAAGAGTTCATCAATTTGTACCGATTTTACTGTTTCATCACTGTCTGTTGATGTTGTTTATCTAGATGTTTCATCAATTTTCATCATTGCCACTGATGTCTTAACTAGACCTTCACTTTCTTGGACTGTGAGTTGGCGGTCACTTCATCCCAAAGGTCAGACTCGTACTGGTCAGTGTAGAGGGATGGCAGCAAGTCCTGCAGGTCAATCGGCTCAAACACCGACAGATTATGGCTGTGAGGGAAGATAAGCACAAAGAGTGACTTGTTGTATTGTTATCTGTTTACAAATTTTTACAGTTATGTTTTGAAAATAACTTCATCATCACTACACAAAAAGGAACTTTGTATGATAGCATGGATGCAAAGTGTTCCGGTATATACAGTGTTTGTCATACAGTAAAACAAATTCAAGACACAAAAGTAAGTCTTGAATTCAACGCTCCCTCAAATATAATCTGATAAATGAGAGAACTAAATTATTGTACAAATTCTGCACATCTGCTGTTAGACATATACATTAACTCATTCACCCCTGAAATTTCATAATGGACGCTTCCAACCTTTGAATTGGAAGAGCTCAAATGTGTCTTCAGGGGGAATGAATTAAGGCTGCACATATATATGACAAATTTTACACAAATATACAGAAAGGCAGTAAGCTTACAATTTGGATTGAGATCATCCTTTAAAATCTCAATCTGTCCTCAGCTTCCAGGACTGTGCTCTGTGTACCCCTGGAACACATCATGACAAAATCGAAGGCTCTTTATGCATCATCTTGTGGAGGATACAAGTAGACAAGTTTTGATCCTTTGATGCACATAAAAAGAATCATGCAACAGCACAATGGTAAAATTGACCTGCATAGATAGCTAACCGCATGTGTTCTGATTTTGCCATGATGTAATCCAGGGATGCAGAGAACGTAATTAAGTGAGCAAAGCCCCTGGGAGTTTGAGGATGGATTGAGATTAATTAAACGGTATTTATGAACTGGGTAAACTTTAGATTAAGGTTCCTGGCATCCTCGATACTCCAGGGGTTACACCCACTTTCGCTCTCTGCATCCCTGGAATATGTCATAGCAAAATTGAAGGCAAAAAGATAGCTGTTTGATTGGTCTCAGGTAAAAAAAACACCTGACCAATGGCTAGGCCGATACCTGTCCTTTGAAGATGACAAAGGAGAGAAGACCGACTTCAAAGCCTGTCAATTTTTACCGTTACGGGATTGCAAGATTCTGTACTGACATATCTGAATCACTGAACAAGTTCCATGTACAATGTACTTACAAATCGGGTTGTTGGGCTGATCCAGCTGGTACGGGGTACAATGCTTCGTACACACGATCTGGTTCGCTACCATGGATAGCAAAGGCATTGAACTTAGTGACAGCTCTGGGGAAATAGCTAACGGGAAACCTCGCCTCACCAATCCAACGCCCACTGCCCTGGATAGCCACTTTGTATGCGCATGGTAACTCTTTCTGCAAATCCAAAATATATTGTTTTTCATCACCAAACTTCAAAATGTTAACTTCTATAAAGTAAAAAGTTCTTCAGCTGCTGTTGCATAGTGAATTACAGGCTTTATGCAAGCTTTTAAGCACAGTCAGACCTGCTCATGCGATTTGTCTGCTGGATAACCGAACTACATTGTACTTGGTATTGAAGCTGTTGAAAACCCAATCAATCAGTCAATCAATCAACAATCAATTAATCAATTTCATACAACCGCCTCAATTGGAGACCAGTTTTGATGTTATCCGTGATATTTATTCAACTGTGAACCTATATTAAGAATTCAACCTTCAGATTTCCTTGTGATGGTCTCCTAGTGCAGGTTTGACTGTAACACATTTGTTAAAATTTGGATTGTTTGTGTTATACGTTCTATAAACAGCTATGGTCATTTAAGGACGTGCCAGGTTTTGGTGGTGGAGGTAAGCCGGCGTTCCCGGGGGAAATCACCGACCTACGGACAGTACCTGGCGACTGCCCCACGTAGGCCACGAAACCGCGACCCAGTGGTTGATAGTGCATGGTAGCAGAATGTCAGACACCTTAACCACTCGGTCACCGGGGCCCCTTTAATTTGGTTTGTGAACTGTCTTCACTGAAACACTACTAAAGTTTGACAGATACAGGTAATCTTAACCATCATACCCTATTCTGGGACATTAAAACTACAAGGTGACAATAAGCAGTGTCGGGTCACAGGCCCATGCTTATAATGTCGACTGATTACGCAACATTAAATTTACGAATAATTTGTCTACATTATTTACCTTGACTATATTCCTCACTCCATTCAACAGCAAATTTAGATGTTGTCCATGTCTGCAACAAAAATCAAGACATGTGTATAAGTTCACCACTTTGACACACATATAACACCACACTAAAACAATATCACACATATGATTTCAGTAGTGTAAGGGGGAATATTTCCTCTTGGCCAAAGCTCTGAATTGTGACATATTCCCAGTTAGTGGGCTTACATATAATAATACACAGGCAAAAGCCTATATATCCATCCAGATCATATGTATGGTCAACCTCTAGGCTGATGCCCTGACAGTGGATAAGTTCATTATTGTCAAGTTCATGATTATAAACTTCAAACATTTTTATTGTTTGTTTTATTTCTAGGTATTCACCTAGAAGTGGGCTAACATGTCCTAACATACAGTCAGAGATTTTACTTACGGTGAGAGCTCTATTTCTAGGTAGTCACCATCATCGTTCAGGAAGAAGGCTTCAACAACTGGAAAAGGGAGATAACCAATAATTTCTCTCGAAATCAAATCTGAAACATTAGTGTTTTCACCCTCGAAGGAGAACAAAACTCAGTGGCTGCCTATCTTTATATTTCAGCTGACTATGGTCACCATGAATCAATTCGGAAGCAGTGACCCAGGCAGCTGTGCATACATGTAGGGCTTATATAGTTCTCCTCAGGAAGATTACGGGATTTAAACCCCTCTATATTAGAATGTGAATTATGGATAAGTGCATAAATGAAGCTTACAAACGTTGTTGTAATCATTACTGAAATGAAAAAATAGTCTTAAAAGTACCTTCATGGTTCCAGAGTTCCCAGCATGCAGTTCCTGGCTCTGTGTTAGGCACAGGTTTGTCATCAAAGAATTCCGCATCAACACGGATACATAGATACTTTCCCTCATCTACGGAGGTCAGCGTGAGTTTTGCGGGGCGGTACTTGATCCCGAGAGGCTGACTGTCCCAGGTCGTATTGATACAGAAGGTCAATGACTTTTCGTTGAGAATCTCGTCCCACAGGTCAGACTTGTACTGGTCAGTATAGTTATTAGGGAGGATGCTCCGCAGGTCAATCGGCTCAAATACTGATAAGTTGTGACTGGAACGTAATGCAAACTCTATACAATTGTGGGTTAAATCAGACATTAAGAATATCCTGTTTATCAAAAATTTATTCTTCAATCCCATGCCTGTTTTTATTACAATGTATTTGACTTATTTATGGAGGTATTGAACATGACCAACACACAATATTGATAATAAATGAGTTTTGACTCTAACTATGTAGCTGAGAACTGGATTGTGTCGATCTTCGACGACCAGATAGCTCAATTGGTTGAGCGTCTGTCTAGAGTTCGGAGGGTCCCGGATTCGAACCCTGGTCTGGCCGTGCATTTTTCCTCTTCTGTTACAATTACACTCTGATGAATACTGTACGTGGTCCTAAAAAGGTTAAGGCACGTTCGTCAGATTTACTATAATTAGCTTTTCCTTTGACAAAGCCATGATGCCATAGAGACAGACGGTCTATAGTTCTAGAAACTCCCGATTCTAGAAAAAAAAGACACTTAGTAAATTCTGGTAAATATAAACTTTGTATATTAACAAAGTACACAGTGACAACACACTCATTTGCTCAGTCTGAACGAGGAAAATTCTCCAATATTTCTAGTACTTAGTTGATTTCAACCAGTAGAAATATAAATTACCATGTTTTTTTTAACCATATCTAAATAAGTTGATTAAAAATACCAATATCAGTTTTTGCTTTGACCATATTTAAAAAAAAATTGACGAAAATCACCTACAAATATGGAAGTTCAAATTTGCCTGTAGGAACTGGGTAGAGTGCTTCGTAGACTCTGTTCGGTGGTGGACCGTGCATAGCAAATGCATTAAACTTGGTCACACATTTTGGGAAGTGACCGGCAGGAAACACTGCATCCCCCGTCCATCTGTTACCTTGGATACTGGCTGTGAAGGTACATGGCAACTCTTTCTATTTTTTAAATATAAAAAGTAGAAAACGCCTATAAGATCCCTCTTAGTTTTTCGAAAAAGTGTAGGCGTGATAACTATTTCATGTTATATGAAATCGTTTACTTTATAGTCAGAAAATAACATGGTTCAGCTCTGTCACTCGGTTAAAAAGATAACCAGAGTTACCTCCAGTAGAAAACAGTGCAGAGTAATATTCAAGGGAAGCGGACGTAAAACCAATCAATCAATCAATCAATAAAAATGCCTACAGGACAATTGGTTATGGACAAGTTTAAACCTATTGTAATACATATTTAATAAAGCATTTTTTATTTTTTATTTTATGGACAGGTTCAATATTATCAATGAATTAACAAGTAAGGAATGGATAACTTACATGTTATCAATGAGAAAAGTAAAATATTTTCTAAGACCAGATATACTTTGTGGACTGATAATATAATAAATGTTTGCAGGTAGTTTGATTTGAAAAGAAATATATCTGCATATTGTTCTTAAAAAATACAGATGGTAATTCAGATGAGTAGGATAGTATTGAGATGTTTCAATGATAATTGATATGAATTGCACTGCACAAACTTAATAAATGAAACACTTACAAATTTAGCAGTTCCAAAAATTTGGATAAAATTGTGTGTGAAATGGAAAGCCACAAGGAATTCAAAGAGGTATGAACTGTTCGGAGTAATCTTAAATGATCTTTGAAATTTAACATTTCAAATCCATATCTATAGAACTGCTATGCATTTCCAGAGACTGCTGCTCAGGAAACCAAATATACTGTATTAAATAAAAAAAACCACTTACCCTTACTAAATTCATCTCCCCGTGTAGAACAAGGTTAAAATGCTGTCCATGTCTGAAGATTCAAAAGAATTATAAAGCACCTGTATGCCATTGTAATTCTATATATCAAATGCACATTTCCAGAAACTTTCCTTTATAATACTGGTAGGTGGTGATTTTGGAAACAAACTTAAAGTATCATTACATAGTTGATCCTTGAAAAAAGAGACAGAATGACTGTCTTTTTGATTGAGAACTATTCAAGTGAAGAAACAAAATAAGAATCGAAACAAAATTGTTGAAGTGGTTTTTGAAACATAGATATTTGCATCCTGGAATCATCACTTATCCTGTGCGACACGCCTAATTTTTGAGAACTCACTTCTTGGGTAGTTGTCCTGTAGAAATTGGACCAAAAAGATTGAAAAAGATTGAAAAAAATCATGCAATAATCACTGTGTTGTATATATTGAAAATGACATAGAAAATCGCTCACCATTAGTCTGTATTTGATGTACAAATCATATTACAATTCAAGTATCATGAAATGGTGACAATTTTTCAGCAGAAAATTTTGAGTTATCTCCCCTAGACCATGACCATACATGTACTTACGGTGAAAGCTCTATTTCCAAATAGTCATTGTCATCATTCAGAAAGAAGGCTTCTACCACTGAAAGTACATTTAACCAGTATCTGTGTTAATTATACTGTGTATTAAATATAAGAAGCAATGATAAGGTTTTTAAATTAATACATTTATATCATATATCCTTATCTGACATTAATACTCATCTGCTTATACAGTGTATAACCACCATCATATACTCAGGCTGTTACACAGTGAAATAATACCTTATCATATACCCAGACCGCTGTATAGTTTAATAATATCATCACATCATGCCTCGGCTGTATAACACCATAATATACCCAAGCTTTCCAATTCATTTAAAATGAAATACTGAATTTGATTGGTCACTCAATAATATAACTTTCAACAACATTAACCATGATATGAGGATCCATAAATTTCCTATTTGCATATGGAGCCATGAAGATGTGGATATTTAATGACCCCGACATGTCATAAAATTGAATATCAATGATGTCACAAACAATAGCCCGACCCTTTAAGGACAATGTAATTCAGCCTCATTTTTAATGGCTAACCAATATGTCACCAATTCACGGCAGCTATAGTGAAACAGATTTGAAATAACATCAAAACTCAAGAAAAAAAACACATAAAAATAACCAAAAATCATATCTTCAATAAGATTCATCAGGTTGGAAATATGTAATATCAGTAATACAAACAATGAACGTATAAAATGTGTTGCATCGTTTCAAGACTGACTGGTCCCTTTGTCAAGCTATGACTGTGTGAGCGATATGTATTTAGTACGGTACATGTACCTGTACAAAGATGTGACGAAATTGTGTATATTTTATGTCACTCGACCCGGGATGTTTCGCCCATTGATAGGGAGCGTATACGTATACACACTGTATCAGATAGGTTACAGGTAGGGTGTAGATCTTGCCCTCTCCCCTGTTATGTCAGTACCTCAGTAAAGTCTATATTACTAAAACTTTGATATAGCCTAAAATCTTTTGTTTCTTTCAGTGGGTTAATTGATCTGAATAAAAATGGGGATAAGTTTTTTGTTTAGATTTGCTTAGGTATACCCTGATTATTCTGTTGCAAATAAATATTTTACTTGCCTCAGTGTACATTGCCTGTAAAACCCAATAAGAAAGAGTACAATTGTGATATACCTTATATGAAAACTCCTACAGCAATAATATATCCGACAATTATACACAATTTTACCAAAGCAAAAGAATGTAGTTATATCTCAAAAGAAAATACTTACCTTCATACAACCATAGTTCAAAACAGGGCTCGCCAGCCTTTCCTCCTGGAGGTACAGGCTGGTCCCCAAAGAAGGGGGCGTCAACATGAATCTTTAAATCCTCTCCATTGTCAGCAGTGCTCAAGGTCATACGGACAGGGTCATACTCCCCAATAAGGGGTTGTCCGTCCCAAGTCTTTGTAATGCATGCGCAGTACTCCATGAATATACTAGGTCCTTATATAGATGCCTGAAGCAAGTAAAATGTACAATAAAAAAAGAGTTTTCTTTCAACCATATATTATATATCACATGCAGTTTGAACAGGGTGTATTATTATTAAATGTTTGTTTTATTATTAAAATAAAATGTGTTGGTTTAGCAGATTCTTATCTGATCTAAAGGAAATTACTCCTAACATTCAAGGGATGACAGTACATTATATTGACAATGCCATCAGGAAAGTATTATTTTAAGCAAGGGTTCTAAAGCACATAGATTATTGGGTAGCATAGAGACTTATATAATACAACTTTATATGTCTCTGGGTAGCACAATCTGGTACCAAAATTGTATTGATAAGAACATACAGAGAGACCCAATACCTGGAAATCATTTTAGTGGCTTTTCTCTCTCCAAATTAACCTGCATGCATTTATGTAACTATACTTCACACAGTTTTCCCTTTATATTTTTTTTGTGGGAGGCCCAAAATTATCAAAACATAGCCCTGAGATCATGAAGCAATTCAGGATATTTCTGCTGTTTTTTCAGTATCTGATATCAATCTTCCTTTTTTTCCTGCATGAACATTTAAAATTGTTATAACTTCAAAAATTGTGTAATAAACCAATGGGACCACATGGGGGGAGGGGGCGGGGCTAAACTTTTGGGAAGTGCTTAATTAACAGGTTGGGGAAAACCACCAACTTTCGTATAATACTCAAACTCGCCTATTATACGCCAGTTGGAGTATGGATTTTTTTACTAAAAATAACCCAAATCGCATTAAGAGTAACTTTTGCACGATATTATTAAAAATCGCATTACTTTAAGACAACGTAAATAATATTTTGCCACAAGCTGTTTACTGAAAGAGTTGGCTACTTAATTAGAAACTTGATGTAACTTTACCGGAAATATTGCATCTATTTTTGGTACTTTCCCACATGCAAATAAAGTTTATTTTTGCATTTGTATTATGTTTCATGACTGAATAAATGTGACTTGGACGAACAATTTGAAACAGTTAAGATTAAAGTGATTTTGGCTATTTTTAGTAACAAATTCATACCCCTATTGGCGTATAATTATAACAGGCGAGTTTGCGTATTATACGCAAGTTAGTGGTTTTCCCCGACCTGATTAAGGGCTGCAGCAATATGCATACTTGAGTCATATCTCACAATACGGGGGCCGCTACAAACCTTTTGATAATTTCATATCATGCCACAAATTATCTGCTTGAAAGGATTGCATCGGGTTTTGTCATAGACATTAATAGTAAATACTATCAAATACATTTTTGTGTAATTTCTAAGTACTTTTGGGCACAGGGACCTGAGAATGTGTAAGAGAAATTTTACATGTTTTAGGGGTTTAGATCGACTATCGGTAAAAATGACACACCCAATTATCATATATGTACCGCGCGAGCTCGGTATACATGATCATTGGGGGTGTCAATTTCTGTCCAATTTATTGCTGCATATGATTAAGCATGCACCATTTCAGTAACTATAACTGCACATCATGTAATTTTCGATTATAACATGCCATCGTAATGAACACGTGCCACGGTTTCTCGCGCTGTCGTACGAATAGTACGGCGGTTACTCATTGTTTTACCTGTGGACCGTACACACCTGTATTGACCTTTGTAGTTCGCCGACAAAGCTACCGGAAATGAAAGTAGAAACAGCGGTACCGGTACGACCCCTATAAAGGCGGATTCCAAACCCACTAGTGCACACCGTGTCACTTAAAAAATCATATACAACGTTAGTATGTACCCATTCTAACTCATTAAATTAACAAAAATAATATATTTAGAATAATTGCTGAAGTTTGTAACGAATACGATTAGTAATCACATAAAAAATATCGATTACCCCTTGGGGCCTAGTCACGTGACGTTAATGACCATCAACACACGTCTGTTCGCCATATTTGTTGTGATTGTGTACAAACTAGTTACCGAGGGATAGAAGATAGATTGGTGGTGTCTACTACAGCATAACAATACAGGTAAGAATGACGTGATATTCGCATGGACATTTCTACATGACATACAGAGAAAATATTGTAATATTGGTGTCCGTGGTTACTGATAACAGGTCACAGGTGTGAATTCGAAGTTACCTATAGTCCCGCTCCCGTGTACAGATACACAGTGGGGAGTCGTGCCGGGTATATGTACATGTGTGTCTAAACTCCAGGACAACACATACATGGGCCATGTTTAGTGTACGTCACCATTGTCTGTTAAAATAACTTTTTTCAAGTTAATTTGTTACTATTTATCAATTAACGAAATGGAATATGGACCTGTGACAGTGCCTTGTAATAATTTACAGTAGAGCACGAAGGGGCACAGAAGTGTCATTTTCTCCCTCTTTTGACTGGTACCAACTCACAGGAACCCACTAGCAGGCACATCAATACTAAACTAATCCCCCCCCCCCCCCTGAAATTTCATAATGAACTATTCCAACCTTTGACTTGGAAGAGTTCAAATGTGTCTTCAGGGGTGAATGAGTTCAAATGTGTGGTGCTGGCATCTTGCATTAATTATATATAAGTTTGAGGAACACTCGACACCCGACTAAGACCATTACCATAACTTATGACACTTCAAAAGTTTGTAAGATTTCCAAAACAATTTTAACGTTGACATATGCATGCATCTACTGTAGTGTAAAAGTGAATACTATTTTCCACCTTGCCACAATTCAAGATAATGTCGCCCATTTCTTACAATTCTAGACAGTGTCAGCTACATTGTAACAGTTCCAGATAGTGTCAGCTACATTGTAATAATTCCAGACAGTGTCAGCTACATTGTAACAGTTCCAGACAGTGTCAGCTACATTGTAACAGTTCCAGACAGTGTCAGCTACATTGTAA